>NW_027115366.1:0-777 GCF_000696795.3 Halyomorpha halys | reverse complement strand
TTTTTTATTATTTTTTTTTTACTTGTATCATGCCATAGGCGTTGATGAGGGTTTTACGCATTTAAGCAACAATCAACAACAACAACAAGATTAGCTTTAATTTTAGTGCTAATAGATATGTCTCATCATTCCTGAGATAAAAATTCCCCATAATACGTTGAAAAACTAATGATTTTTTAATATATAGTTCATTCAATGTTGGTTTTTAAGAAACTATATCCCGAGTGTTGCGGCAGGAGGGGTTCAAAAGGAAACTAGCCCAACAGTGAAAAGGAAAGAAATGAATTGCCAAATTTTGTTATTTTTGTATTTTTTAATAAGTGAACTTCCAACTCATTACAAAAGACTGATCTACATGACAATAATAAGGCCCATCTGGACATACGCAGTTGAGTTTTGGGGCTCCACTAAACCTTCGAATTCTTCTCGTATTCAATCCTTACGATTCGAAATCCTTCGTAAAATATTCAATGCTCCTTACTTTGTCACAAATAAAATCATACATAAAGACCATAATGTTCCCTATGTAACCGATCTAGCCCGAACCCAATATTATTCCTTCCATAATAAACTCCCTAACCACCCTAACCCACTAGTTTCTAAGCTTGCTTCCTCTTCCATTCCTGGCCATCCTCCGAGGCGCCTGAAAAGAAGATGGCCTCGTGACCTTATATTGTAAACTGTTTTTAGAGTTCAACTACTGGGTAGTATCTCTACGTCCTGTATCATATCATTATGTCATTATTGTGAGATGGCAACACTGCGTGGGCAACACTG
>NW_027115365.1:3651-4456 GCF_000696795.3 Halyomorpha halys | reverse complement strand
AATTAATTATTTGACTAAAATATACAGTACACAAATTAAGATTAATAAATAAAAAAAATACAATTGTTCAATGCATCAGATACTAAATGCTTGTAATGTTTCTATTTATTGATGCTAATTTATATTCTGTAAATTTTAGTGTTAATTAATTAATTTAAAAAAATTCTTATTTCAAAAAACTTTAGTTTTTTTTCAATGTAGGACACGCCTATAAGAATAATTTCGAATCGTCGCCACAGAATGGTTGTATTATTATTTATTGAGCCAATAGACCCTCACAACTATGTATTTTTATTTATTTATAATAATCTTCTCCAACCCTGAAATTCATACAAGGAATCTATATTCACAACTTTCATTCAAGTATATAAAGTAGCATACTGTATTACTCATAAAAATTTAGTTTAAATATAAAACTTAAAATTGAGAATTTTTTCTAAAAGAATGCAAGAACTGTCTAGCGGTGGAGTTACCTACAGACCTGGATAGTGGTTTGGGCTGGCTGCCAAGTGCAGATAAACTGTGAGAGAGATTAGATAATGTTTCTAATCAGATTTACAGCACATCTTTCCACGCTTGGATCATAAATCCTCTAAATCCCTCTATTTGCAAGTTTACATTATTTTAGCAAGTGCGCACAAAAAAAAAGAAAAAAAAAAAAAAAAAAAGCTAAAAAATAATGGCTGTGAAAATGTTTTTAGGCCAATGTAGAAGGCTTATTCTAAGTTTCAATTCGATCTATTCAGTATACCCGATAGACTACCCCCCCCCCCCCCCCGAACACTATCTGGTTTAGAATTGAACA
>NW_027115365.1:0-848 GCF_000696795.3 Halyomorpha halys | reverse complement strand
TAGCTAAAATGTGAGCTCTAATAGAGCTATTTACGAAAAAATTGTATTTTAATTTTTAAATTGTATCTTATTGTTGTAATATTCTCAGTTTTTTTTTTATCTTTTTAGCTCTGATGAAGCCCTACCAAGTGGGGCGAAACGTCGGACATATATAATTTAAACTATTTGTTCCTTTTTTTGACCGCAACCCTGACCATCTTCAAATATTTAAATTTTTACGTTCACATATACATATATATAACACAAATAAGTTGAAGTAACTTATTTAATTGTGCCAACGTTTCGGCCAGTAATTCTAGCCTTCATGAGGGATAGAACAGAACAAGAAACAACCAATGAATAAAGAAAAGAAAATTATACTTATATACTATATATTATATAAGTATACATTATATATACTTATATATTATAAGAATACATTGACAGAAAAAGATGTGATCTGTAATTAGTACAAGTTATGTTTGTACATGAAAGATTCTTTCATCAATCAATATTATTTAAAATCAGAGTTCAATTATAGCATATACATACATATAAGTAAACGATATTATATACACAATAAAACTATAAATACAACATGAGGTCAACTTATTATTTTTTTTTTCAAATAAGCAAATTATGATCGTTTTTAGCGTTATATGAAAGCTTTAGATACTATTTTTCAATGTAATTAAAAATTAGAAATTTTGTTTATTTATGTTGTTCTTTGCTAACCGCATACTCCTCCAAACTTCTCCAATCATTAATCTACGGTCAACTATCTACACCTCATTTTAATGATAGTTTATTGCTTACTAAGACCCATATTAGTAATAAAACACGTTTCATGCAGTATGCAGGTGTTCCGT
>NW_027115364.1:2477-2842 GCF_000696795.3 Halyomorpha halys | reverse complement strand
AAACTAATTTCCATGCATCCTACCATATCATTTTTAAGTGCAAAATGTTTAGTTCTTTTACAAGAATATGGCAGAAATATAAAAAAATAACTGTTTCTGAAATATACATACAGCCATCTAATATTTATTAAATATTAAATTGTTATAGGATCAATATTGAAAATCCTAAGAATTACTTTATTAAGTAATTCATTCTGAAATTACAAAGGCTCATATATTAACATAAAACCTCTATTCCTGAATGAGTAATACAAAAATAACTAATTAGGTTTTTGGCCAAAAAGAGAATACAATGTTGTTTAGTTAGGTTACTATTTAAATTAACTTTAACTATTGATTTAAATGGAATTACATAAAATATAAAA
>NW_027115364.1:1338-1877 GCF_000696795.3 Halyomorpha halys | reverse complement strand
TACTTTATTAAGTAATTCATTCTGAAATTACAAAGGCTCATTTATTAACTAACTATTAAATAATCGTGGTAACATACAAATCTTCGCGATGAGGTTGCGTCCTCTAGTTCAACAGTGAAACTCATCTTATAACAGATCTTTCAGTTGTGTGTTTTTTTATTATTCTTTATTATTACTGGAAAGATGTCTTCAAGATATCCAACCAAAATATCTGTTCTCATATCTTCTTTAGTTACTTAATGAGTCCTTTTATACGAAATGTATTAAATGAAAAAAAAAATATCTGAAAACATAATTATTTTTGTTTTAATTTATTTACCATAAAACTAAAAAAATATTCAAACAATTGCAGAGAAATCCATTCCCAGGATCTGTTTTTCTATACAAGATCATTCATTAATTAGAGAATATGCTTTCCCTTCCAATTAACCTCGTAACATCATCCGTTACTTCCGATGTAATGTTATCTTCCTGTCCTACGCAATACAGATAAACCCCCAGGGGCTAACCCGTTTGCTTGGCAGCGTACCCATGTTATT
>NW_027115364.1:0-829 GCF_000696795.3 Halyomorpha halys | reverse complement strand
ATGTCTTCAAGATATCCAACCAAAATATCTGTTCTCATATCTTCTTTAGTTACTTAATGAGTCCTTTTATACTTTCTATTTTTTTCTAAGCTCTATGGGTGCGTGGGTTTGAGGTCAAGATGAACATGAAACGGGTTGAGGCGAAGCTCTTTTTCTGCATTGGGAATGCATTTGAAGAGGGGGCTGAGGAAATTAAATATTTTGGATAAGACTATTGGTGTGGATAAGACTGTTGTGTGTTTATCTGATGGTGTCGGAACACACCAGATTTTTTGTGTCAGTAATGGTACAGTAACTTGTTCTCAGTCTAGTCTGAAGTTTTTTGTGTGAGTCTGACATCTATGTGGCCTACTGTCTGTGTCAGTGTCCTGAATAGGGTTTGTGCAGTACTGGAGGCTATCAAAGAATTTGATGTGCCCCCTCGTGATGAACTCTGTCACCGTCGGTTGGTCGAGTGCTGTATGTATGTAGCCAATCTTTGCTCTTTGTAATGAAGGATGTCGTACTATGCGTCAAATCATGCTAATCTGAAACAGTTGGAGCAATTTTGGTTAGCAAGGGTGCTCCATAGAGTAGGGATCCTGAGCACAGTGATCCTGAGCACACTTTTATAAATCATTAATTTAAGGCGAGGGAGGGATTAGGAGAAGTTAACAGGTGATTAAGCCTGTAAGACTAAGCCCTAACCAGCTCTATATTCCTGGTACAATGGCGAGCTAGCGTCAGATGTATAATTTGGACCTTGGCCTCCTCAATAGCTCTGGCCACTCTCCAGTTGCGGATGATAAATTACTTTTATTTATTATTGTTTATATAAATAAATGCAATT
>NW_027115363.1:0-8091 GCF_000696795.3 Halyomorpha halys | reverse complement strand
TATTTTGACTTATATTCATTATTTTATTTTATCTCTTTTGTCCTATTGTACTGTTGGCCTCACCAAATAAATATTCATGTCCGAGCCAGTTTGTACTTTAAAGCTTTCCTTCAAAAAGACTAAGTCAATAAACACAAAATATATATATATGATTATGAATAATGTCACATTATATAAAAAGAATTAAAAAATAATATTAGTCTATTAGATTTACAAAATAAGTATTTATTACAAATAAATTACCTTTTGGAGACTTCTTACTACCAGATGGCTGACATTGAAAATAATCCTGAAAAAGAGAAACATCATCAATCAAATATCATATTTGATATATTATAAATAACATATATGATATATTATAAATAACTTTTATGATATATTATAAATAACTTGTACTATATATTATAAAACATAAATATTTCTTTAAATTATAAAAAAGTTACCTTTAGTACATTGTAGAGGGTGGATACTTTGGCTGGTCGAATACTTAGCTTTATAATATCCGAGACTGCCAATGAGCAGAATCCTCCGATAGTATATATCTTCAACCTTTGCAATTCTTCTGATAATATTGTCTCACTAAACAAAAAATTGAAAAACAGATAAATTATAATTATGGAAAAGAGGTTGATGAATAGTTATAAATAAATCCTAAGAAATAAACAGATAAAATTTTGTCCTCAATCAACTTTTTAATTATTATGCAGGAAAATGCTCTAAATACCACCAGCCCTACCTAGCACTTAACTCTGACCCATAAAAGTAACAGAAAGATCAAAAGAATCCTAAACATAAACAAATGGGACACCACATGATTTTCCCAGAGAGAAGCCCCTGGTCTCCTTCTTTAAAGGCGAACACCCAACCAAATGGCTGAAAAGAAATACAAAATAGAAGAGGGAAGAAAGGTAGAAAATATCATTTTGGGGGTTAAGGAAGGAGAAAACATAGCCTGGGAAAACAGGCAAAGACCTAAAGTGCAGAACTAGCAGAGGATTCCCAGACTGGCAGTAGGACAGTGCAGTACAGGTCATGGTAGGATAGCAGATCAGAGAGAGTTTAGTTCTAGAAGAAAAGAAAATATATGAAGCAATGAATCAGCTAGGCACTAAGCTGAGAGGGTCGGATGGAGCTGAAAGAATGAAAATGACAGGTAAGCAAATGGTAGGAGGCTGGCCAACACACTGAGGTAAGTCAAAATGATAGTATTACATTGTATGTAATTTGAGCGGATACCGAATAAAAACAGTATACCTAGTAATCTCAATTTCATATACATATATTAAAAAAAGAAATTTAAATCTATACCACCACAACCCAAAGAAGGTAGAAAGGAAGTACTGTGGCCATTGGTTGTGCAAGGAGGTGATTTTGTCAGAATACACACTTTATGAGGCTGGGTGGACCCTAGAGGGCTCTGAATCCTGAGATAATAATTATCTGCCACAGTCGGACTCGAACCTGGGTCTCCTTCGAGTTAGTAGTCCATTGCCTCTTATCAATGAGATACCCACTCCCACACAAATATATATATAAATGTTATTTTATTATTTAATAATTATAAATGTTGTTTTTGTAAATATCCACAATAAACCTTGATATTTAAGTGATATCTTAAGACCTTACTTTTGATTTGATTGTTTAAACAGAGGATCCAGGGCATTTGAACAGATAGGTTATAGTAAGGTATAGATATGTAATACAGTCTACATAAGGAACCGATAGAAATATGTATAATATAAATATATAAAAAATTCAGTTTCAGGCACCCCCACCCACCTTAGAAAAGCTGATAGCCAGAAACATAACAATAATAATTTTTTTAACAACTTTTTTATCAGTTAAAGATAAAAAAAAAAAGAAAAGAAACCAAATTAATCAATAGAGTATCATTAATCAGAAAAAGAAAGACCAACGAACTTAGGTATCCCAATTTAGTATTTTAATACTATAGATGATAATATAATAGCAAACTCACAGGTAAATGTCACTGTTTCAACACAACTGACTCTAGTGAATAAACCAAATAATCAAGGTTTATAGTTGCTAAAACGAACATATTCTATAAAAAAAAATTAAATCTGTACCGCAGCAACTCATGAAGGGTTAGTCAGGGGTGCAGTACTGTTACTAGGCCAACGGTAGTGCAAGGAGGTGATTAGGTCACAATCACGGTCTACCATAACATTTTTACCCAACTAAGGGTACCCGTTTTATGAGACTGGGTGGACCCTGTAGGGCTTCCAAACTCACGGCTACAGTAAAACTGCCACAGCCGGATCTAGCCCAGGTCCTCCAAGTACTCAAATCTGGAAGTTAGTAGCACAGTACCTTACCAATAAGCTATCCACTCCAACAAACATATTCTATAATAACTTATAAATAATGAAGTAATTTTTTTTTTACCCTTAAAGAGATTACTTACTTTCCTGGTGATGCTATTCTTGAAATAATATTGTGAACCGGATCAGAACAAGAGAGTATCCCTGGAATCTTGGCAATATCACCAGCCAGTGGTGTGTCTTTCCATGGAGCATCAGGAGTACTGTTCAAGAACTCTTGTATTGCAGTTAGTTCATCTTCAGCTTCTACGGCTCCAAAACCTTCGTCAACTTCATCTACGTTTATTACATCTAAATATGTATTATCCTCAGTTTCGCCTTCGATACCTTTCCAGAGCGGTCTTTTCCCTAAAACATGAACATTTTAAGTGGCAGATTTATCAATAATTAAACATTATTTTGATTCAATTTTGTCAAGTCAATATTCACAACAATAGTAAAATTAACATGAATAGAGGCTTACCAGGCGGAATATTAGCGTGTTGGACTTGACCAATATTATCGGAGCCCTTGGAGTAGAGCAAGCCCTTCGACACTGGAGGATCCAGAAAACTAACCCTTTTTTTCTAAACATAAAGATGAAATCCAATAAATCACAAATTGTTCATTGTAAATGCATAAATAGAATTCATTAATTAGAATAATAATCAAAATGAAAATAATAATTAAAGTATTAAGTATATAAATGATCAAGAAAGGTACAAAAATAGTAGAAAAACTATTTATTAGTAACAAACATTAAACCCACTTTGCAGAGTGTCATTAAGGCTGAATCTTAGAAGATGTTAAGTGACTTTACTTAGGTAAAAGAGGGAGTAATATAAACAACTGGCAATACCAACATCAAAGGATTAACGGGAGGTAGACAGTAATAACTAAATATAGAAAGTACCTTATTATTTGGTGAAGAAGTTGGTGATACAACAGGTGATGCCTTCCTCTTAAGTATACTCAGTGAGGGACTTCTTCCAGGAGGGGTCGGGACGCAAGGCACCCACTGCTCACACCTTCCCTCTGGCCAACTGTCATATCAAATATTAGTTAAAGATATTTTATTCTGAATATCCTAAACTATCTTAATGCTAAGTTATATCGTTTATTCATATAATGTGATAGCAATATCTATTACAGAAATCATTCCAGTAGTGCAAATTGCTACGAGTCTAAACTAGAGTTTTGAGATATTCGACAATTTAGAAGTAGTTCTATAATGCTTGTGATACGATAAGAGTTTTCTCTGTTAAAACTAAGTCAATCACAAACATGTAAAAAAATTTAAGAGCATTTCAATTTCACTCAGTAATTAATTAATAATTTCTTTATGAAAATGAAGTGTGGGAAGAAAAAATAATGACTTACACCACTTGTCATTAATTTTAATTATCGTACATATCTTAATTCATTTCTGTCCAACATTACAATAACACGACATTAATTTAAACATTTTTTCCTATTTTTTTTTTAATTCTTAATTTTCTTCTTCATGTCTTAAATATTATGTTAACAAAAAATATATATCCTTTTTTTATTTTTTTTTTAAATATTTATTTCAAAGCATGTTTTAATAGGATAGCAAAATGACCGTTACTGGATTCAGAACAAATTATGAAGAATAAAAATAATTGGGTATAATTGTATACTGTTTTGATATTGATAAGTATTTGCTCTATGCATGTAAAATAATGTAGTGGCGACTGGCTACAAAATGTTGCCCTATTGAAACCACTTGCACAAGTAAAACAGTAATATCAAACAACATAATGAAAAAAAGAAATGGGTTAAAAGAGGTAAAGGTTGTCCTGAAAATGAAAATGAAAACAAAAGCTCCAGATTACTTCATTAATATTAAAAGTTGAGAAAAGAAAATTTAATAAAAATTGATAAGGTGTTTATAGTTGATTGTAGATTAATATGATAAGATGGTTGGGGGGGGGGGGGGGTCCGGTCAGCAAAAAATACACAAACAAACTAAAACTTATTTATTTATGTTAATGTTTTGACCTAAATTTGAGGCCTTCACTGGGGCTGAAAAAACAAAAAAGAGATATCAACCATAACTCAGAGAAACATATTTATTATTTTCCTTTAATTTTTATGTTTCTTTGAGTTATGATTCTTATCTCTTTTTTTGTTTTTCCAGCCCTGATGAAGGCTTCAAATTTAGGTCAAAACATTAACACAAATAAATAAGTTTTTGTTTATTTGTGTATTTTTTTGCTGACCTCACCCCACAAACGACCTCTCCTCATTTTAATAAAAAAGATATGGGTGTTCTAGGTTTAACAGATGATAAAATAAAAAACTCACTTTTCAGTCAAGTGGAGCGGAGTGATACTTCTTCTTCTAACCGGAGTGACGGGAGGACCTTCTTCTTCGGAGGTAACCATTTTCACCATCTGAGCCGACCTTCCGCTACTAGGTCGAAATGGAGTTACTAACCTCTCTCTTTTCTCATCAAATGTCTCTTCTTCCTCTTCAAGTTCTTCATCTAGGTCGTTATCGTCATCTTTCTTAACTCGCCTGAGGAGCCTCTTCCTCCTACGAGGTCGCCTAAGAGTAGTCTTGTACTTTGCGTATATCATCGACTCGAGTTTTACTCGAGACGCGTTGCTATTCCTATCAAGTTCGAGCGAAGTCCTGTCAAGTTCGGTTTCATCACATTTCAAACTTTCAGTTAGTAATTGTTCATCATCATCCTCCTCCTCCGATGGCCTCTTAGACTTAGGCTTCAAGAGATTATCTGTATATTGTACACTCTGCTTATTATTTTCTGCCTCACTTCTCTTAATCGCTTCTAAAAATTGCCTTTCTATTGTTTCTATGTCGTCTCCAAGATCATTATCCCTGGTCTTGAACATTTCTGGTTCTATAACACTGGGGATTCCACTATCTTCATTCACATTATCCACTTCTATTTTCTCAACTTTGACCACATTCACTTCTGCGACATTCTTCTGTACTTTCAGAGCTACCTCAGTTTGTGATTCAGTAATATTTCCTTCAGAGCTCGTAGATGAGTTATCAATAACTATCAAAACAGGAGACGAGTTGTCAGGACCTTTTGAAATGGGAGATAAGCTATCAGTGGCTTTTGAAACAGGAGACATTTCAACAATAATCTTCTTCGGTTCAGAAGAACTTATTTGAATTTCAGAATTATTATTAAAAATTTTAGATTCAGACTGAACGTCGTTTTGATCATTAGAAGATAATAGAGTTTTTTTTACAACAGATTTTCCCGACTTGATCAACCATTGCTCCAGATTATTAGGAGAAGCCTTGATGTTAGATTTAATAATTTTTTTCTTACGAGGTTTAACGCTGCTGTTCTTGAGAAGGGCTAATGAATCCTTGCTGGCTTCTTCTGTATTCAAGTCAGTTTTTGCCTTCTTGGGTTCTGATGGTGGCGATATAGTCTGGTCGGGGTTCTTCCTTTTACTAGCCTTTCGTTCTCCAGATACTTCAGATTCAGGAGATGAAGTCTTAGATTCCATATTATTTAAACCATTAGATTTAATGGAATCAGTATTTTCAGCAGTTCCTCCAACGGTGTTAGTTATTTCAACTGAAGATGATTTTTTATTAGCCTTTTTTTTATCTTCAGTTATTTTCTTCCCTGAAGCATCACTTTCACCAATTTTATTACCTTTTGTGCTAAGCTTTGAAGCAGAGCCGTTCTTTTTGTTGCTTTCTGAAGAATTGCTATCAGGAGTTAGTTTGGTCAAAGAGAGCCTTTTGCTCCTGAGCAACTTTGGACTAAATTTATCAACACTAGTAACTTCGGATACTCTCCTTTTCCTGGCTTTTTTCTCAGGAGTAACCATCGACCAGCTAGCAGCATTGGAATCAGCGCTAGAATTGTGTTCCATATCCTCTTGCTCTCCAACCTTCAATTTGGTCTCCACGTTTCCATTACTGATATTCGAGTTTTCACTGACAAGATTTGTTTCATTGTCATCTACAATTATCACGTCACTATCACTTGATGAATTCAAAATATCAGAAGGTTCCTGATCATTTAAACTGCCAGTAGATGGTTCTTCAGTCGATATTCCTTTGTCGCTAGCACCACTAATCACATTTTTTGATTCATTCAAATTCTTTTCAGTTTCAGAAGAGTTTTCTCTCAGTGAATTGGTTAATTCAGAATTCGCATTGGGTTTTAATACTTCTTCTGAACCTTTATCTTTAGTTTCTGATGAAATATGAGATTCCTTTTTAGAAATATCCAACGATTCAACAGGAATTTCATTTTTATTAGAAGCAATATTTGTTTCTTTTGAAATATCAGTAGTACTTACGTCAGGAGTTGAGGACTTACTTTCAGAATTTTTTTCAATAGTTGATTCCTCAATTTCTTTCACAACACTCTCAGAAGCAGACATTACAGCTACAATGGATGGTGTGACATCTTTAAATTCATTTTTAGAAGGCAGATCACATGTTTCATTTTTGGTAGAAACTTTATCCAATTTATCATCAATTTCGGTCTTGTTTGAAGGCACAATGATTTCAGAGATTTCATTCTCAGTTTTTTTAGAAGTATTTTCAATAGGTTTTTCTTTAGTATCAGTCGGAAAAGGATTGATTAACGATTTTGTTTCTTCCTTAACGACTGCACAGCTTATAGACTCAGTGAATTTTTTCTCTGATTCTTTAATACCATTTACTTCCAATTCTTTCAGACCGTCCTGCGGATCAGAATTTTTTACTTTCAGAAAAGAGGTATTATCCGAATTTTTCCCAGCTGTTTCCAAACTTTTTTTTGATTTTCCTTTAGAGATCAATTCCGCAGTTGCAGTCGATTCTGAAATATCTTTTTTCGTTTTGTTTTTAGGAGTTTCTTCAGATTTTTTAGTAAGATACTTATTTGTACTTTTTCTTGAGGATCTTCTTTTGATGGGAGTAACTTTTTGAACTTCTTCAATATTGACAATCTTATTTTCCTTCTCGACTTCATCTTCCTCATCAACCTTTTTGCTTTCACCGTTTTCATCGCATTCAAGTAAATTAAATTTATTAAGTAGATTCTTCTGAGTCGGGAGAGTGGACGTGTGCTTGGTTGGTGTAAGTGAAAGATTAACACCTGAATCATGGTTTGGCTGTGTATCGTTAATTATTTCTTGAGAATCCTCAACAATCTTGTCACTAGTACCGTTCTCAATAAGCATTTTTTCAGCTTGTTCTTTCTTATTGTTTTCTTCATCAGTCCTTGCAGGAGTGTTACTAGTTTCATCATCTTTGGTAGTTATTACTTCTGATGACTTGGTCGTGTCGTTTAATTTAATTTCCTTCAGCATGATGATTTCTTTGATGCTTTGGCTGAAAAAGATAAAAAAACAAATTAAATGAATGAATAATTATGAAAAATATCGATCAATGATTGCAATCCCTGTGCAAATTTTAATAAAGGATAATATCACACTAAAAATGTTATTCAATAAGTTTATTTAATACTATTTTCATTAATATTTTATTTAATACCTTAACACTATTTATTAATAATGGAACATTGTCAGTTGACCCTATGTAATAGATTAAAGGAAGATGGTCCGAATGGCGGCCAATGAAGGTACAAAATGTTAGAAGATGAATTAATAATATTTTAAGATCCTCTGACTCCAAAATGATAAGTCATACAAAACTGAAATTACATATTTGAGGCGAGTATATACCTGGGGAGGAGAATACGGTAGCAGCGTAGTAAGGCGTGAGGCTACTAACTCCATGGACCCAGCTGGGTGGAAAA
>NW_027115362.1:0-1196 GCF_000696795.3 Halyomorpha halys | reverse complement strand
TGGTCTCATACATACTAAAATAAAAAAAAAAAATAAATGAATGAAAATAAAAAACTTTTAAAATATATACAAACAGAAGAATAAACAAAACGAACATAATCAAACTATGAGTATGAAAAATTAATAAATAAAATCACATTTAGTCTAGTCACATTTACACTCTAATATACAATATTTACACAATACTGAGCCCACTATATCCCCTACGTGTGAGTGGTAGAGCAGAGCTCAAAAGATCCCAGCGCATTCCTCTCGCTGCATCACCGGTATATAATAATAATAATTAGTGTTGAAATATAATCATAGAAAAGAACGGGTATAGTCCATGGCCTTTTTATTAGGCCATGCCGTCTGGATATATCTTATTTTATTTATTGTTCTTACCGTTACCAATTAAGAGGGCTGTCTATTTAGTTCTTAAAACATAATAAAAAGTACCTGTATATAATTAGATACATTTTTTGATAAACTTGAACGGTTGGATAAAAATAACATTGATAAATTCTTTTAAATTAAATAAAAAATGATTAACAACATAAAAACATAATTTAAAATAAATATGTTATATAACTACAATGGAATGATTGTTTTCTAGTGTAAAGAAAACAATTTTAAAATACTAAAATGTTGACCTTTATGAAGATTGGCGGTTAATCCGGTTATCATTAGGTAGTTGTTTATATATTATTTTTTTTAATGACTATATATGGTTAATTATCACGAACAAGGTGAAATGCTATAAATTACATCGTTACAATAAAATTCGGATACGATTTTTAAAAAAAATAATTAATATTAATTCGTATTCCCCCGCAATCATTAGTACATGTTGAAAATTTCCATAAATTTTTCCAGTATTTTTATTTATGACTAAAGTTGACGTGATTCAAACATTAGACGTAATGCATACCACGTATGTTTCTTTAAAAGATGTTTCACGAGAAAATATTAATATTAAAGCATTATCTTAGGGGGATAAGAAATATTTCTAAAGAAAAACATCTTTTTCACACAAATCACAAATTGTGGTTAATGTTTCTAAAATTTATATTTTGGTAGAAGAAAACGGAGTTCATTTGCGGCTTTAGCAAACACAAACACAAACATAAAATTCAATCAAAATAATTAAATAAATACAAAATTCTCAAAAGTTCTTTTTATGATACCATGTTATTTATTTTTTTATGTTTAAGAAT
>NW_027115361.1:3022-4059 GCF_000696795.3 Halyomorpha halys | reverse complement strand
GTTTTTATCATGTTACTATGTCACCTACAGCAAATTTACTTGTTGTATATATGTGTATACAGTTGTAAATATCAATAAATAAATTATAAAAAAAAAAAAAGTTAGATCTACATTTAGTTGATTCTAAACTTCAGCATAGTAAACTAAAAAAAAATACTATCAAGTAGAAGTAAAATTAGTTTTTGTTAAAACCCGCTGAAAGGAACATTAAGGCGGCTAAATCACGCAAAGATTTTTTTTCATAATTCTGAAAAAAAAACTTTTTACTCAGCGGATCGATCCCTTCACGTTCCATTAATTCCACGGCGTAGCCTTAGGCTATAGCTAGACTATACCACCTTAGCTGGACTCATATCAACACCTTATAATGCCACGAGCTTATCAAAGGGAGAATACTATATATTATTCCACAATAAATTTTTCTCTTTTAAGAGTAACTTACATGTTTAATTAGTTTTAAGACAAAATAAGTAGAGATCCGCGTGCAGTTTTGTAAACAAATAATGTGCTGTGAGATTCTGTCTTCTTAAAGTATCAGTGTTTTCAGCAAACATAATTGCGCTTAAAATAAAAAAAATATAAAATAAAATATTTAATGTGGATGCAAAAAATGAAATTATACTTAAAAAATTTCTTTTTACGAAAAAACAAGAGCGACACTAAACGGTTTAAAAAATCTAGTATTTTTTTATTATAGTATTATTTTTTAAGTTAATTTGCAAATTTTATTTATTTTTATTAAAAGTCAAATTGATTTAAAATTGCAAAATAATATTGATGGTAGTAAAACAAAATAATAGCTAAAATTACAAGAAAGTTTTTAACTTTTTAGACTTAGTTAGTTTATTATGAAGAATGTTATTGTTTATCGTAAAATCCCAATTTTTTCCTTATCAGGCTCAAATTTATTTTTTATACCGACATTAAATATTTTATTATAAATAAGAAGTTTATGTTAGTGGTTTGTTATTATTTTAAACACTGATACGTTTAGGAGATAAAATTTCACATCATATAGTTTTTTTACAAAACTTTTT
>NW_027115361.1:0-232 GCF_000696795.3 Halyomorpha halys | reverse complement strand
AAAAGTGTTAATATGGGCATTAAGTGGAAAGAAATTTTGGTTAAATATTTGAATTATTTTTGCTCTAGCAGTACCAAAAGGCTTAAGATATTATTAACAATAAAAAAAATAAAATAAATTAATAAAATGTACTTATTTATCTAACTTTAGCCGAAATTCCTGAGAAAAATGAATGTATAACTGGGAATATTAACAATTTGAAGTATGATTTTCTAAATAAAAAATTAAAAAG
>NW_027115360.1:0-1184 GCF_000696795.3 Halyomorpha halys | reverse complement strand
ACTTCTTTTCAGGTGCCTCGGAGGATTGCCAGGAATGGAAGAGGAAGGTTAGAAACTAGTGGGTTTGGGTGGTTAGAGAGTTTATAATGGAAGGAATGATTGAAAATAGTAGGCTATAGAGCCTTGGAATAACAATTAAAATAACAAAATAATTAAAAATTAAATAAAATAAAATAATTAAATTTTAAATAAAAAAAATAATTAAAAATTAAATAAATTCACATAAAACATAATGGTGTTATTCCTAATAAATTTTTCAATTTATATTTCTTTTGATCGAAATACAGCCCATTTAAAATTCAGTTTTATGCAGTACCCGCTGCAAGAAGTATCTTCCCTCTTACAAGAGGAAACGATTTATACCTATCGCTGGGCGTTATTCACTCCCTCACTTCCGTACAGAGGACACAATGATGTAGAAGAAGCACCCGGACGACATGACCACGTGTCCCGAAGAATACACCCTCGCCAGAGCCCCACGTGGCCGGCCCGTGCTACCTGTTAGCTTGTCTCATCTCCCTCGGGTGTCATCAATGGACCGGGGGCCGGTGCGTGCCCGTTGTCTCTTTGATCGAGGATGTCTTCGCCACCTGTCCCGATTTAACTGGACATTAGGATATGACATTGCCTCCTCGAGGGTTGGATTAATCGCTTCCAGTGGAGAAATATTCTTTTTTATATTTTATATATTCTTGAACAGCTTTCTATAATGTCTCAGGTAAAAATTGAAAACAAGACTTTCTGATGATTTTTTGAATCCAATGAATAAATTACTTGGATGTAAATAATGTCTGTACCTTCTTTTACTATTATATTGAGAGTACCTTATTAGTTTTATTATTAAAATTATAACCTAATAATGTTTTATCATTTTAACCTAAGAAATATCTTCCTCAGTGCCCATGACGGATAGGCACAGTTGGCTTTTAAGGGATCCACTTAAAGACGATATTGTCAACTGAATTCCTCTGTCTGTTAGGTTGTTTCGACATTCTCTTTTCCCTTCCACATCCTTTAGTCATTTTTTCGTATTAGTATCTTTTTTTGCTTTTTTATTATAATTAATTTCGTGGCTGTGTACTTCAACAATTGAATTTTCCCTTAGCAATTCATCTGTTATTGAGTCTTATTAAATTAAATATATGTATGTATAGTTGACCGTAAAAATTGATATATAGGGAGAT
>NW_027115359.1:0-6365 GCF_000696795.3 Halyomorpha halys | reverse complement strand
TACAATCCAAAATCCTACGTAAAATCCTTGATGCTCCTTATTACGTCACAAATAAACTCATTCACAAAGACCTTAACATCCCATTCGTTGCAGATTTGGCCCAAAACAGATATGTGTCTTTTCATTCCAAACTCCTTAATCATTCTAACCCATTAATTCTTAATCTTTCATCCTTAACAATCCCTGATAATCCTCTGAGGCGTCTGAAAAGAAGATGGCCACGGGACCTTCTAATTTAAATTAATGTTTGAAGTACCACCAATGGGTGGTTCCTTCCCAAGATTTTCAAATATATATGAAACATACTACATATTTACCTATTGTATAATTTTGCACAATTGTAAATTACATTGAATAAATAATAAAAAAAAAAATCTATTCAGTTATTTAAAAATGTTCTATAACCAGTATATTCAACGAAATTGACATCATTATAACTAGTAGTTGAAATAAATTTAAATTAAATACCATTTAGTTTTGATATTAATTATAGCCTGATATCCTTGAGCTTACTGACTTGGTTTAAACTTTCAAACACAGACCACAGCGTTCAGACAAGCACATCCAGGAACTTTGGTTGTTCATGATGCCGACACTTGTGAGAATCTCAAATAACAACAAATCTGTTTTAAACAGAGGCATGATATCGTCAGTGGTGCTTAAGTGGTTTATCCGAAAAATGACTGAGAAAATAGTCTTTGAATTATGGTTCTAGATGTAAGGTAGCAACTATTTTGACACACGTCAATTGATTATTTAGTATTTTTGATCAGCGATGCTACATATAAAGTTACGTCTGTTTGGCATTGTGAAGAGAAACTAAAATCACGTTAAAATATAACAGAACAAAAGATAGAAAAATTTGGAGATACGCCACTGATAAAATTGTAATTTTTCACTGATGAAATCGTCGCTGTAAAGAAAAATTGGCATTTTCTGGCCCATAGATTTTTATTAATTGTGACATCACTGATAAAAGTATGAATGTAATAAATACTATTTCAATGTAAAATATTAAATATTAGGCGAACTTTTAAAATAAAAAAAATTGAATTTAAAATATCCTTAATTCCATCTCAATGTTCGCTAAAAAAAATTAAGGAAAATATTAGCATTAAGCTCCATTTTTATCTTTTTGTCTTTTTCCACATGTAACTTCTCTAGAAAAATCTTTGAATATTATGAATACTAAAAAGTCATTCACATATTTGCCACAAATGACCGGGAAAAGTAGTACCATGGAGGTCATTAAAAAAAAAATCAAAGTAATTGCAAAATCTCTTATCATTACATAATCTCTACTAGACCCTCTAAATTATTTGGAATAAAACAGTAAGTGTAACAAAATCAGAACAGTAATTTTAAAATGAGGGCTGAAGATCATCTTTTCCATTTGTGGGAAGTAAACTTACTCATATCAAGTGTGAAAAGTAACAGCCACTAACTGATATTATCTTCAGGGGATATTGCTTCAAATTTTATCTTCACACCACTATCAAATTGGAATTGGTCTGTTTCAAGATTAAAACGTAAAAGAAGATACACAAGAACAAAAGCATTCAGTTTTGTTTTTTTCCAGGACTATAGTACATTTTTTTTATCAACTCTTCTCCATTACAAAAAGATTAAAATAGTTCAAATATTTAGGATGAAAATGTAATAATCTCAATCATTTGAATAATTATTTAATGTCAATAGTCTATTGTTTTCACGTAACAAATGCGCAACTTCCACTATCTTGATTTTCACGGTCATCTGAGTATATATTTAAGTCAGAAAATAGTTTATACAAGCCACTGTTTGAAGAGGTTTGGGATCCTTCCAAATCTACAAACGCCTATTATTTACGCCTGAGGCCGCTAGAGATTCTGTGTTCCAACAAACATGAGAATAACCTCACTGCATATTTAAATAAAATCAAAATATTAATCTTCCGACATTAGGTTAGCACCTTACACTCATGCCTCAATGAAACTAGGGAATTATGCCTTCCAGCAAGAAACAATAATATCACACATCAAATATTTGGGCGATACAATGAATAAAATCTTTATTAGATCGTTAATAGTTTCATGGTTAAATCTTCCCAATGCTGGTTTTCCCAACTCTATTCGTTGTGTCTATCAGTCAAATGCCTTTTTATAAGCTTATAAATATTTATAGGGCAGTAGTGGTAATCAATCCTTCGAGCAATGTAAATCGGTAGTCGTTAAACATGGTCGGAAGAACCATTACTAAAGTGCTAAATATAATAACAACCTTTATTTGAGCAATTATTGAGAGCTTTTATTTTATTCTAACTAAAAAGTTCATAAGTTTTTTTTTAATTTATTGAAATGTATTACTGTAAATAACTAAACATACAACAAGTATATCTGATGTCAATTATAATGCAGTGCTATGACACAGTTTTGTGGAGAATATAACCATTGGTATGCTATGAATGCAGTTGTCGGTCGGGATGCTATGATAATCGCTGAAGGCAATTATTCAAAAACAAGTTAATTAATTACTTAATTAAGATTGAGTTCTGCAAAACTATCGTTATTATTAAATTCCTTTCCAAAGGTCAGGAATTTAATACCAGTTTACCAATTACTAAATATCTTCATATTTATAAAATATTGTCACTATGAAGTATATAATAAAATAAGGGGTGGTATTGGATAAAATAATAGTAAATTATTTACGGTTTATTGGAATTATATGATTAAATGAAATTATAAAATGATTGAAATGATCCAGATAAATGGTTGGTCATAAAATATTGTTTGCATTATAACTCATTACCTAGTATGTCTGAATAGCTGCTGAGTTGGGTGTTGCCTGGAGTGAGTGTTGTTGACGTCTTAACCGTGGATTTCCATTTCTGATTAGCCCTTCTTAGGACTTCTTCTCATCGAAGTCCATACTCTTCTGTAGTCTTTTTACTTCTGTATTCGTCTTCTGTACTCGCTTCTCTCCTTTTCCGTGGTCGAGTCCCTTTTCCCTCCACTTTCCCTTAGAGGTGTCACCTTTTTGCAATCGTATTCCAACGTCCACTAGGTAAGCGTTTCCCCAAGGCCCAGAGGAGGGGAGGGGTGGGAAATCACTGCTGTGGGATCTCTTTCAATTTTTACCTGGCTTGATTGGTTCTGATCCTTCAAAACGTGGTATCCATTAACCAGTTGGGAAACTGTGGTATACAAGACAAGTGTGGTATACAAACACAGTTGTCCCTTTGTTGTCAGGTATCCTTTCCGAAAGGACAGGTATCGGCACAGCTGTGGCTAAATCACACAAAGACATTTGTAAGAAAGAACTCCAATAACATTTCTAAAGTAAAAGGTCTCGAGCCCATCTTATGTTCAGACCCCTAGGGAAATCATGAAGTTTCGAAGAGGAAGCTTTGGTGGTTAGGAAGTTTATCATGGAAAGATAGATATCTCGTTCTAGCCAACATATGATGATAAAGTAGATCCTTATAGATCATTTTATCTGTGACAAAGCAAGGAGCACTAAGGATTTTGGATTTTAAGGATTGGAAACGAGAGAAATTCCATGGTTTTGTGGAACCCCAAATCGCAACTCTTAAATATACCTCAATTATGGTAATAGAAATGAGTCTTTTGTAATCAATAGGAGATTCAACCGTTTGTCTAGTAAGTGTTGTAATTGCCAAATTATATTTAATATCAGGAATAATTGAGTTAATAACATAAACGTCTGGAATTTATTCAGGTTTAGAAAAAAAACATAAAGTCCAAAGAGGATCGGCATGGTATATTATGATTCTTGAAGATCAACAATGCATCAACAGATTAATAAAGCTTTTTTTATTAGGAGTTTAACGTCCTTATGTTCTCCAACTTAGGCCAGATGGATTATCCAACTGGTAACCAGCCTCTTCTAGCCAGAGTAGGTGTAAAGATTTATTTCGAGGGTCCGCCACGAAATAAAAGTCAACCCGCACAGGCAGGATCCGAATCCAACTGGAGAATAATAAGTTTGTGGCTCAACACGTTCGGCCATCCACGGCCTCCATCTTTTTTGAGAGTCATATTTTAACGTATACAGTTAATAATAATTTTATTATAAGATGTACTAAAGAGATTTATCTTAGAAGAGCAATTTATTTTTTCTGAATAACCACATTTGTCTTTAATTAAAACAGGCATTTAATTTGATTCCTAAAACATAGAAGCTGGACTATATTGTGATACACAGTTTATGAAGTAAATGTTTATTCAGAGACTAGATAGATGTGAAAGAAATAAGATACTACTGGCAAAAACCATAAAACATCCTTCTTTCTACAGCTAAACGCCAAATAATCTCTACTCCTTTTCTTCCCTGACTTCTAAAAGACAACAATGACTTATTGAATTAGCCAGAAGAATAAGTTAAAGCCGCAGATAAAGTTAGCTATACATAAGAAAAGTTATTAGAACTCCTTCCGTGTACTACTCCCAAAGTCCCCGGGTTCTATAGGGGAGTTTCCAATCGATTTTACAAGTACCGCCGTCCACCACACTTCAAGAGAAAGCTATCTTAATTAGCATCTTCCGAAGAATATTAATCAATTGGGCAAAAACAGAGAGTAGCTATCGTCTGTTGGACAGCCAGGTTTTTGTTTTGATTTAATTAAAAATTGGAAGCAAGACATCTCTATAGGAGACAACAATTTTTATTTAATCAACTACTTATTTAGTTAGTACTAGGGTAAATTAATGAACTTATATTTAATTTTAATGTTGACTCCTCAGATTCAATACGAAACTGGAGAAGGTAGACTAGCCTATTTAGCAGTACTCCAACTTCTACTTTCAATTTTAAGAATTTTACTTCTTCATTAATTTTTGGCTTAATATATATTTCTAATTAGTAGGAATTTCTCCACATCACTTTATTTTCAAATAACATTACTTCCCAAGAGAACCTTTTAAGAGTGGTCACCCGCCACACAGTGGTCGGAAACTCCCCTTTTGTGCAAAAACCTCATAATTGTTTAAATCTTCTGTATAATTATTTCAGGTATAAAATAAATCTTGATCCTTCTACCATTAAAATTATCTAGCTATAAATAAAATGTCATTCTGATTCATAGTAATTAATTTGATTATTTTTCTTACCTTATTTTCGGTTAAACCTCCCAAGAGGGTCCCTGGCTTCATACTTCTCAACACGTCAATGAAGCATTTACAAAATTTGCTCCAATATGTACCACAAAAGTCAATGAGCTATTTTTGTCTGATCTATCAAATGTGTACAAATACGAATTTTGTCAGTATTAATTTGGAAGACGCCGAAGATATTTAGTAAAAAAATATTTTGAGAAACAAACCTACTTTTTATACACTAACTTTTCGTTATTGAATTGGCCAAAATATTTTTTGTTGGATAGTTTAAAACAAAATAACGACAACCAGTAAAATCTCACTTTTTCCCAAATAATATCTGTAAGATTAGGCTCTATATTGTTTGCTGGGAGAAACCAATTAACAGTATAGAAATTAAGAACTATTAAAAATTAAGAAACCAAACTCATTAACATGTTTAGAAACAGTTTATTTTGGAGAGTTTTTTTCACACTTTGCGCCATCGAACAAAGGACTTTCTAAATTTATGGAATATAAATGTTTTCACTGAATTAATTTTCGGTTGACTTCTTCCATGTTTTTCGCAGTGATTACTAGAATATATATTGTACCGGAGGGTACAAAGAACGGGGAGCGCCGCTCCACTGGGGGACTAGAATATATAAACTTAAAGTAGAAATATAAGGTATAACTTTAATGGAACTACCGAGAACTTCAGAATATATATAATATGTATATATATATTATGTATGTATATTATATTTATACTAATATCGTATTTTACATATTTATCTATTTCGAATGCATAGTAAGCATTTATGTAATGCTTTCCATTCCACTTGCCAGAATATTAATGCAAATATTTGTCACAATTTTTAAACATTCTCTTATCCATCGACCCCACAAATACCTCCAACAATATTTAGCTCAAAAGAAGTTCAGATCTAATCCATAGAGACCCTTGTTAACAGCAAATTGATTAGCAATAAAACGGAGATAACTAAACGACTTGGTCAAATTAACTGATATTTCATCATAATTTTGCTTGCATGTAAACTGTCGGAAAGATCATTTATTATTTAGGTGTATTGTGTATATATTTAAATAATAAATAATTGTTACAACAAAAATCAATGTTTTTTTTATTGTATTTCCCTAACAATGTTTTTATCGTTTCCTGAGGTAAAATACGTTTTAAACGTTTTTCTTTTGATAGCATACAATGGCAGTTCTTAGTTATAACAGTCATTTACAACCAGGTAAAAATAATTTTGACCAAAAATATAT
>NW_027115358.1:0-1536 GCF_000696795.3 Halyomorpha halys | reverse complement strand
TGTATTATACTCTGATTATATTAGACTGTATTAAAACACTTATATTTTAAACAGCCAAAAACTAAATAATTTCAATATTTCATTAAATATACAACACTATCAATAAATTTAGATATAACACATCATAGTCATATATATATATAAAATTCTATATAAACAAAAATTGGTCTATTACAGTACTGGATTATATATTCCTAGAGTAGAATTTATTTATTTTTAAAATCTTACTAATGCGAATACTTCTCAAGGACAGATTAAAAATGTAATCAACTTTTAATCAATAGGAAATATGAAATCATTTCATTATTATGAATTAATAAACAACAATATTTGAGGTTTGGATTTCTTTAACTTTTATGTGGCTGAAGTATTGTAGTCGGTTCATATTTTGAATGTAAATTTTTTTTTTTTAATTTATAAGGTTTTACTACTTAATGCTTATAAATTAAACTGGGTAAAAAAAAACCAAAAATAATAAATTCCCAAGTAAAAATAGAAAAGGATTTAATGACGAAAATTAAAATTCATTTGTACATAACTCAAAAAGAATATATTTTTTGATTAAATATATATCACGATATTTTAAATATAATAAAAAAAAAATCAACTGAATCGGACACGTATCAGAAAAGATAAGGGATTGAACTTCGTACCCACGCTTTTTAAACGGATTTGCGCAAATTCCCATGGAAACTAGTTCACTTTTTATAATTTTTCTAATAGTTCAAAATTATACATTTACAAATGCTGGTTTGAGGGATAATTAATAGATTACAAATCTATAAAATATAAACATGGAATCAGCAGCAAAGATTTATCAATCAGTTGGATATTACAGTAAAGATAGAAATTTGGGTAAACTTAATCCGAAAAAAATTAATAATTTCATAAAAAAACATTAATATATATATTTTTTTTTTAGCCTGCTTCAAATGATGTTCTCTTAGGTTTTCTAGTGCTGTTGGTAGTTTTAAAGATATAGAGCTCTGAATGATAAATCAATTATTTTTTATATTTTGAAACAGCCGCCATTTTTATTTCCCCTCATAAGCCTCAGCCTTTGTAATACTTTCATAAAGAAACAAAAAAGTTAATAAATTAACAATTGATAACCTTCATTTGTAATATATATATTTAACCTATTAGATTTTTCTAGACTGTTTTTGATATTTAATTAAAATAATTTGTATTCAAGTTAAGTCTTAAACACTCATTATTATTTCTTGAAAACTTCAATTAATACAAGAGCCGGGAAGAAAAAAAGGCAGTTATCTCACCCTAATTTTTGATTACTTTAATGAAAAATATGTATAATTTATAGTAAAAATTGATGAGTCTGCCAAGTATAGGTAGGGGGAATAAAAAATGGCGGCTGTTTCAAAACCTTAAAAAAACATTTATTTTTCATTCGGAGCTCTATATCTTAAAAACTATCAACAACACTAGAAAATCTAAGAGAACATTATTTAAAGAAGAGTCAATTTGCTAAAATATTAGCCCTAAAAGAGCTATTTACGTCTAGGTCTCGAGATATAG
>NW_027115357.1:484546-485215 GCF_000696795.3 Halyomorpha halys | reverse complement strand
TATGAAATAAACTATTGTATTTTAATAAGGAAGAATTTGTGTCATTCACTAAATCCATTTTAATTCCATAAGACTCTTCCAGTAAAAAGATTATTGAATTTCAAATTAGTGTTGTTTGAATGTCTTTTCCATGATTCTAATTTCTGTCGAGGTTTGGCGGAATTTAAAGCTAGGAAACAAGATTCAATTGCACGGCAATACGGATCTCCATTGTATAACTATTTGTGGGAGTGAGTAGCTCATTGGTAATGCTATGTATTACAAATTCCAAGTACCCGGATTTGAATCCGGCTGTGGTAGATAATTATTTTCAGTTTTACTTTAGCAGTTAGTCTACCCTGTGGGTTAGGGAGACCTGCGGGGTCGACCCAGCCCCATAAAGTACACTTAATTGGGTAAAAATATTGTAGTCGACCAAATCACTTCCTGACACAACCGTTGGTCTAGTAGTATTTGGAAATGAAGAGCAAAGTCGGAATGCAATAATATAAAAAAAATAATCTTTTTTTTTTTTTTGCTCCTGGTTTGTATTACCAAGAACTCATGTTTTTGGACCTGGTACCATCAAAAAACATTTTATTGGAATAGGTGATCCTACATTGTATATGTAATCATGACAAAAATCCTCTTATAAAATGTCTCATTGTCTCGTATTTTCCTCCCATTGTT
>NW_027115357.1:480552-481753 GCF_000696795.3 Halyomorpha halys | reverse complement strand
AGTGAAAAAATAAACCTGGCAAAACATAGAAGAGTGAAAAATGTTTTACTAATTTTTAATTTATACAGTTGTAAATTTCCATAATTTTTTTTTTTAATTTACAACTTCTTCACCCCTTTTTAATTGAATTACATAATGAAAATTTTATATGAAGTAAAAAATTAATTATAAAAAATATGTATAGAAATTTACAATTGTATAAAACAAAATACGAAATGTTAATGTGATAAATGTTTTATAATCCATGATAATCTTTGGAAGGAACGACCAATTGTGATACTTAAACATTGCTTTAAATTAGAAGATCCCTTGGCCATCTTCTTTTCAGGCGCCTCAGAGGATTATCTGGGACTATTAAGAATGAGAGATTAATAACTAATGGGTTTGGATAGCTAAGCTAATGGGATGTTGAGGTCTTTATGGATGACTTTATTTGTGACGTGATAAGAAGAATTACGGATTTTACTAAGGATTTTGAATACGGGAGGAATTTCATGGTGCCCTAAAGTCAATTCCGTAAATCCAAATTGGTCTGATCATCATAGTGTAAAAGAGCTTTTTGTTGTGAAATGGGAGTTTAGAGTGTTTGTCAAGTAGATGTTTTAATTAAATTGGAATCTGGAATCAGAAAAAAAAAAGTAAATTAAATTATTAAATAAATCAAATGGTATCCTTGTTAAGTCTCAACACTCTTTATTATATCAACAGTCCAACGTTTCGGCCAATTCGACCATCCTCAAGGCCAATCTTAAATATAAATTTACACCTGACATCCAAATTTAAAATTTTTTTGCAGGCTATTCTGCCCAGGTCATTAATTACAAGAAAACAATCACCCAATTTAGTCACAATTCATTAATTTTTTAAACTTTTAATTTTAGATTAACTTACACCATCATATAAACAGACTATTAATTTAAAAAAAATATATAAAAGATAAATAATGAGGGTGTATTTGACTTGTAATTAATGACCTGTGCAGAATAGCTTGCAAAACATTTTTAAATTTGGATGTGAGGTGTAAAATTTTAATATATTTAAGATTGTCTTCGAGGATGGCCGAAACATTGGACTGTAGATGATAAAATTAAGAGTGTTGAGATTTAACATGTATACCCTTTGATTTACTTAATAAATAAATACCAGTCTCAAGAAATTCAAATTATTATCTATAATTAAATTTAAAAATATATAATTAACT
>NW_027115357.1:478588-479231 GCF_000696795.3 Halyomorpha halys | reverse complement strand
TCTTCTAAATTTTCCCATTAATTGTAAACTATACAATAGAAACATTAATAATAATAAATTAATTAATATAAGAGAGAGAGAGAGAAAGAGAGAGAGAGAGAAATGCTTTATTCATTCATGCTGCCCAAATACATCGGGTCGCTACATTACACAGCATACTGATCAATCCGCGATCAGCCATATTTAAATTACATATTTTTACATGATATAATAAAATAGAAAGAAAACATCTTTTTTTTCCAGTTTTCTTTTACAATCAATTTCAGTCTACTCACCAAATACAAACAATCTTACGATTTCAACAAATTAAATCATCGCTTAGCATAATTAAAAATGTAAAAGAAAACAATAGTGAAGTTGCCCAAAATACGACCAGTGATATAAAACTCAGCACCTGACGAAAAAAAAAAAAAAATTTCTTTAAAAAATATTAATTTTTTAAAACTTTAAACTGTCAAATATGCTTAAAAATAAATAAACCATTCCTTCCGTAATAAACTTCTCAACCACCCAAATCCACTTGTTTCTAATCTGGCTTCTCCTTTATCACCTAATAATCCTCTTAGGCGTCTGAAAAGAAGATGGCCTCGAGATCTTCTCCTCTAGAAATGTTATTGGAGTTCTATCAGTGGGTAGATTCTCC
>NW_027115357.1:474720-476458 GCF_000696795.3 Halyomorpha halys | reverse complement strand
TCGGACATATATAAATTACACATACATGGTATAATAAGATATAAAGAGATATAATAAACATTTTCTTTTCCCTACAGTTTCCTTTTACAATCAATTTCGGTCTATACAACAAATACAAAAGTTTAAATTCATTCCTATTTTTATTTCTCATTTCTGCTCCTCCAATTTCACCATTTCACAATTTTTTAATTCACCCGATCAATAATACAAAAAATAATATGTACTTATTAATCTTAGTTAGTTTGGAACGTGGGAAACAGTGCAAACGATACTTGCAGCTACACAAGCATAAAGTCAACGTTCTAATATATATTTTTTATTTAGTTCAAGCTTAAAATTTTATTCAACAAAAATTTAAATTTAGCCTAAGATCAGAATCACGCTGGATTACTAGATTTTTACTCAACCAAGGATATATATTTTATGACGCTTTGTGAATTCCGAGTGTTCTCGGGCATACATGATTGACTCATGGCTACAATGGATAGAAAATAATTATCTGCCACAGCTGGATTCGAACCCAGATCCTTGGAGTTTGTAGTATAGGGCCTTACTACTGAGCTACCTACTCCCACTTCCCGAAATATAATGAGATGAAATAATGATGGCGAACTTCGTGGTGTATACTTTCAACCCGGACATCTCACGGTTGGAGCTAGGAAGAAGATCCTACAAAACATGCGAGGCTCTGTATACTTTCTAAAAGCTCATAACTTTGTATTGTCTTGTTCACGCTTTCACGCTGTCACGCGGTATCCTTGTATTTATATCCCCTCCGAATTCATTCAGATAATTAAATTATTAAAAAAAAAAAATTGTGGCTTAGATCTTGCAATAAGTTTTAAGCCTCCATATAGGCCATGTATCATAATGGAGCTAACAGGATTAGCCCATAAATTCTAGTCCACAGAGTACAAACAGTAGTAATTTATGTTTCCTAAAGAGGGCGGCTATTATTGTTGTTATTGAAATTCTTTTGTGTATATATCTACGGGTTGTAGTTTTATTGTAATTTCCTATATCTGTGTATATATTCAATTTATTTCTACTGGATAATTTTAATTTTTTTATTAAAGTACGGATTCATTTTATATAAAATTTTCCTTGCGTTTACCAATTTCGACTTGATATGGTGGTCACATAATAGTTTGCTGTCTAAAGTGATTCCGAAGTATTTAACTGTTTGGCAATAAGGGCAGGGGTATTATTTGAATCTATGCTCGATGGAATTATAGGCCGTCGTTTCGTCATAATTATGGCTTTTGTTTTATCTATATTTAAAACCAATCCCCATTTATTTAGTTTTTTTTTTTTAAAGCATATTCTAGCCCTTTAACGATCGTCTCAATAAGGTATGAAATGGCCAAAAATTAGTTTATCATTCGTTTTTGCTGCCAAAAATGACTCTTAAATATTTAACTGTTTTGGCAAAATGGACTGGGGTAGTATTTAAATTTATGATCGATGGGGGTATAGGCCGTTATTTAGCAAAAATGGTGGCTCCTGTTTTATCAATATTTAAAACTAATCTGCATTTTTATAGGTATTTGTATGTTGTTGTTTTTTAAAGTATCTTTCAGCCTATTAAAAATTGTGTCAATACGGTGTTTCAGGTTGTTACACCATTGTATGAAGAATTTTATTGTTATGGCTTAATATAACAACTTAAGACGAATTTTGTATTTTCTTAGAACGCAAGCCCTGACTGAGCTTTTTGTGTTCTTATAAAAAGTTGACC
>NW_027115357.1:467500-470535 GCF_000696795.3 Halyomorpha halys | reverse complement strand
ATTCGTGCCAACGTTTCGACCTGAATTTCAGGTCTTCATTAGGGCCATAAAACATAAAGAGATAACAACCATTATTCAGAGAAACTAAAAATTAAATAGGAATTATAAATTAACAAATTTGGAAGTATACATAACCATGAATTGAAAATAAAAAAATAGTTGATCGATTATCATGGGATTAGACAGTAATAGGTTGATAACAGTGAAATTCATATCTTCTTGCCTATATAATATTATATTTCATCCATGGTTAGCAATCAACTATTTTTTTATTTTCAATTCATTGTTATGTATATTTCCAAATTTGTTAGTTTATTATTTCTTTTTAATTTTATGTTTCTCTGCATCATGGATGTTATCTCTTTTTGTTTTGAATGAAGATTAAAATCTAGAGATTTTAAGTAAAATAAATTTATGAAAAATTACTATTTACTATTAATTTTAATATGAACTTAATAATTGGAATAAATAAAAATTGAGGCCAAAATACAATTTGAATTAAAATAATAATAAGCCTGACCTGAGTGTGTGGAAGGTTATAAATAGTTTGTTTATCTAATTGTGGATAGTGTAGTTGTAATCTAAAATTAAAGTTTCAAAAATTAATGAAGGTTTAAAAAATGAAGGGTTAAAAATATTAATTGACTTTTTCATAGCTTAATTTTAACTTCAAATCCACTTGTTTCTAATCTGGCTTCTCCTTCATTACCTAATAATCCTCCTAGGCGTCTGTAAAGAAGAAGGCTTCGAGATCTTCTATAGAAATGTTATTGGAGTTCTATCAGTGGGTAGATTCTCCACATGTTTTTATCATGTCACTATGTCACCTACAGTAAATTTACTTGTTGTATATATGTGTATACAGTTGTAAATAACAATAAATAAATTATTAAAAAAAAAAAAAAAAAATTAACTTGATGACCTGGGCAAAATAGCCTGTAAAACATTTTTTTTTTAATTTGATGTGAGGTGTGAATTTATATTTAAGGTATGGTATATTATTACTAATAATGTTGTTAAAATTGTTACAAGTGAATACATAATAAGCTGTTAAATGTTTAGATTGTCCTTGAGGATGGCCGAATTGGCCGAAACGTTGGATTATTGATATAATAAAGAGTGCTGAGACTAAATAAGGTTACCATTTGATTTATTTAATAGATAAATACTAGTCTCAAGAATTTGAATAAGTTATATAAAAAAAATGATATTTTTTAGCTACACCGAAGTTTTTTCAATTACTAAATTTATAGGCAATAAATATCAAAGTTTAGTGAGAGTATATGGAGAGATTCTGTGTAGTTCAGTATTAATTATTGCTATATAATTGGATTCCAGGAGCTTGTATCATAATGAAAGCTAATATTATTAATCCATAAATATTTCTACAGAGTACAAACACTAATATATTAGTTTTGTCATGAAGATGACTAACAGAGATATTATTTGAGTTGAAAAGCATTGGTGAAGTCAATGAAATCGTATTGTAGGAAGCACAAACCACAAAGATGATAGGATTAGTTTATACTCAGGACTTTGATATCAGGAATAAATTTAATATCCCCTTTTACATTTTTTTAAAATTTATTTATTTAATGTAATTTACAACTGTACAAAATAATACAATAAGTAAATATTTTGTATGTTTCATATACACTTGAAAATATTGGGAAGGAACCACCCATCGATACATTAATATAAATTAGAATGTCCCGTGGCCATCTTCTTTTTACATTTAATATATATATTATATAAATTTTATTTTCTGTTTTTTTATTGTATTATTTTCTTTTCCTAACATCTTCACTGGCTAGCAGTAGAAACAGCAGTTTTCGGTGATATAGATACAGGAGGAAACACATTGGAACAAGTACAAAGGTTTGCGTGTTTAAGTGCTACAGTAACTAGAAAAACTTAATTGATGAAGGAATAAAACTGAGTTTAGAGACTCGAAAGCCTTGTTATTTTTCACTATCGAAATTACTTAGCTAGCGCCTTCTCTTCGAAAACGTTTAAATTATAACTTCCAAAACTATCATCCTTTCTACTGATCTTTCTGTATGTGAAACGTGACCTCTTACACTAAGGGATGAACAGCGCCTTAAGATATTTGAAAATAAAGTATTACGTAAAATATTCGGAGCGAAAAATGACGAATTAACGACCGAATTCCGATTATGTTCTCGTATATTTTCTAGTTGTGTTGGTTATTTTTAAGATATAGAGCTCCGAATGAAAAATTAACTATTTTAAAGTTTTGAAAAAGCCACCATGTTTTATTTCCTCTATCTATTCTTGGCAGACTTATCAATTTTGACTAGTTAATTATACATAGTTTTCATTAAATTAATAAAAAAATTGGAGTGAAATAACTGCATGTTTTCTCCTCTTGGGCTCTTGTTCTATTTCAGGTTTACCGTTTGAATTTATTTTTCTTTCTTTGTTTTCCAACAGACAAGCTTACAAATGCCTTTTTGGATAATCTGAGACTATATCTGAAATTATCGACTATTTTACTCACCATTATATTTTTATCTATATCAAGAAAAGCCCAACCCTGTACCAGCAGGCAGTGATGGGCAAAAATTAGCTATAGTTATAATTGATAACTACAATTGCCATGGAAACGACCCTTATTAATGAATGAACCATTGATAAATAAATTTCGTCCATGGAAATTTTAGGTATTTTTATTATAAAATTAATAGATAAATGTTATTAGAAAATTTTTAGTAGTGAAGCTACTATCATTAAATAATTGCTAGATGACAGTACATCTTTTGACAATTCATTTGCTGTCACGTTTCAAACCGTTCACTCGGTGACATTTCACAACCAGGACAGCAACTATAGCTGTGGCATGGTATAAACTTTATTCTAGTTGCCGTAATGATAAAATTTACTTTCGTGGCGGTACAGTAGCAAGGTCAGGTGTTAATCTGTCGTGCTAGTGAAGCTTAGGTCTCTGAATATTTTTCTCTGTTACTAATTCTATTTAATATTAATTTAAAATAAATTCTGTATTATCTCCATAG
>NW_027115357.1:465325-467450 GCF_000696795.3 Halyomorpha halys | reverse complement strand
CTTGTTATTTTTCACTATCGAAATTACTTAGCTAGCGCCTTCTGTTCGAAAACGTTTAAATTATAACTTCCAAAACTATCATCCTTTCTACTGATCTTTCTGTATGCGAAACGTGACCTCTTACACTAAGGGATGAACAGCGCCTTAAGATATTTGAAAATAAAGTATTACGTAAAATATTCGGAGCGAAAAATGACGAATTAACGACCGAATTCCGATTATGTTCTCGTATATTTTCTAGTTGTGTTGGTTATTTTTAAGATATAGAGCTCCGAATGAAAAATTAACTATTTTAAAGTTTTGAAAAAGCCACCATGTTTTATTTCCTCTATCTATTCTTGGCAGACTTATCAATTTTGACTAGTTAATTATACATAGTTTTCATTAAATTAATAAAAAAATTGGAGTGAAATAACTGCATGTTTTCTCCTCTTGGGCTCTTGTTCTATTTCAGGTTTACCGTTTGAATTTATTTTTCTTTCTTTGTTTTCCAACAGACAAGCTTACAAATGCCTTTTTGGATAATCTGAGACTATATCTGAAATTATCGACTATTTTACTCACCATTATATTTTTATCTATATCAAGAAAAGCCCAACCCTGTACCAGCAGGCAGTGATGGGCAAAAATTAGCTATAGTTATAATTGATAACTACAATTGCCATGGAAACGACCCTTATTAATGAATGAACCATTGATAAATAAATTTCGTCCATGGAAATTTTAGGTATTTTTATTATAAAATTAATAGATAAATGTTATTAGAAAATTTTTAGTAGTGAAGCTACTATCATTAAATAATTGCTAGATGACAGTACATCTTTTGACAATTCATTTGCTGTCACGTTTCAAACCGTTCACTCGGTGACATTTCACAACCAGGACAGCAACTATAGCTGTGGCATGGTATAAACTTTATTCTAGTTGCCGTAATGATAAAATTTACTTTCGTGGCGGTACAGTAGCAAGGTCAGGTGTTAATCTGTCGTGCTAGTGAAGCTTAGGTCTCTGAATATTTTTCTCTGTTACTAATTCTATTTAATATTAATTTAAAATAAATTCTGTATTATCTCCATAGGAAGTTTGGTGAGTCAATTCATCAAAAAATTTTCTTTTGAGGTTAATGACTTCCAATTTTTGTAATTTTTTATTAAAATTATCACCACATGGTACAACGTTTCGGGACCACTGTCCCGTATTCATGCACCTTAAACCTCATAATTTCTTCCAGGAAATCATGTCACAATTTGTGCATCTTCACAGTTGTACCATATAGTGATAATTTTAATAAAAAATTACATTAAATTGGATGTCATTAACACCAAAAGAAAAATGTTTTTAAAATAAATTATTTTTATAATTAGTGAAAAACTATATAAAAGTGAACATAAAAAAATGGATTGTACTGTAATAGGTACATAAAAATGTAATAACATAGACGTTTTTATATATATTTATTGTTTTTTTTTCGGCCAAGACTCCCATATTGAAGTCCTATACTGCCTAACCATGGTTGGGGTTCTCCATTGTGTGGGACCGTCACTCAATGAAAAAAGTCAACGTCACAGGCGGGATTCGAACCGGCACCGCCAATAGACATCAATTGGTAACCACTGAGCTATGGGTGGCCCTATATTTATTGTTTTACATCTTATTTTTATTTCTTTTTATATACTTTTCACTGTTATATACATAATTTATTAGTTTACTTGTTTGTATCTTATTATATTACATTTTCAGTATATATTTTTAGTTGTTTCGTATCATTTTTAGCCCTGATAAAGCTCTGAAAAGTGTGACAAAAGGTCGACAAATAAATAGTTGTTAACTATTTTGTTTCTTTTTGAGCGCACTCCCGACCATCTCCTTCAGATGTTTTCCATTTTAATTGCATTCTCTCGACAGATTAGTCTTACTTCTCTGGTCGAGAGGTTTCTCCGATGGCTGTGCTGTTAAGTTCGCCTTATTGGTTGACTTATGTTGTTCTGAAAGGTACTACTCTCCTAATACTCTGAGCATAGAATGATTTACAGTGCCTGGTGTTTTCGAGGCGGGTTACCCGCGGGGATATTGGTCTTGCCACCTGTCCGGTTTTCGACTGGACAGTCCGGTTATCCAATGCTCG
>NW_027115357.1:463125-464109 GCF_000696795.3 Halyomorpha halys | reverse complement strand
TTATGGGTGCGTGACGTGGCCTCTTACACTAAGGTAAGAACAGTACCTTAAGGTTTTTGAAAATAAAGTATTACGTAAAACACTCTGACCGAAAAAGGATGAATTAAGGCGACTTTATAAGGCTACACAACGTTGAATTGAGAAGACTGCGCCTGGTAAATATATTTCAGGTTATAGCTTTGCGGCGTGTAATAGTGGTATTCATGGTGTGATAAATGTAAAATGATTTACCATGTTAAATGTTATAAGTATAGGATTGTGAGCAGCACTATTTAATGTCATGTTAAATGTTAAATGCATAAGAGCTCCTAGCGGATTTCCTGAGCAACTTGTTTAGTAACCTTTCCTTCCAAAACTTCATGTTATTGTTTACTTCTATGTTTTGATTACAGTAATTTATTACAACATGCCTAAAATAAGTGAAAAATAGAAGTGTAAAAGTATGGCTACTGATTATATTTCTTAAAAAGTTCAAAACACAAGACAAAAGAAAAAACAAAACACAAACTACGAGTAAGTAACCTAACACGACAACAAATAAAACGGTGACAAGCTCAGCTGGTCTGTTTCGTGACGTCATTCCCCATTTAACAGGCCTGGTAACAGACTCTCAGCCATGTTACATGTTATATCGTTTTAACTTTGCAAAAGAAGGAAATATCTCTGCATTTAAAATAAGTTTTTACATTTAACACGCTTTAAAATGTTAAATTAAAGATCACGAATACCGATATTATAGGAGTATTCATGATATTGTGTTAAATGTAAAATGTTTTACCATGTTAAAGGTTAAAAGTATAGGATTGTGAACAGCACTATTTAATGTCATGTTCAATGTTAAATGCATAAGAGCTCCTAGCGAATTTCCTGAGCAACTTATTTATTAACCTTTCCTTCCAAAACTTTTTGTTATTGTTCACTTCTGAGTTGTTGTTTATTAGGACTAAAATGTGTAAAACCTTCAGTCATCAACGCCCATAAAAA
>NW_027115357.1:461661-462285 GCF_000696795.3 Halyomorpha halys | reverse complement strand
TTTCCTTCCAAAACTTTTTGTTATTGTTCACTTCTGAGTTGTTGTTTATTAGGACTAAAATGTGTAAAACCTTCAGTCATCAACGCCCATAAAAACCTCTATGTTTTGATCAATAATTAAGTAATTTATTACTTACCTAAAGTGAGTGAAAAGTGGTAGTTATATGAAAGTTTGGCTACTGAGTGTCTTGTTTAAAAACGTCTAAAGCAATACTACACACAATCAAAACAAAAACTACGAGCAAGTAACCCAACATTACAACAAACAAAACTGTGACGAGGTCAGCTGGTCTGTTGCCTGACGTCATTCTCCATTTAACAGACCTAGTAACAGACTTTCAACCATGTTATATGGTTTTAACATGGTAAAAAAAAGTAATATTTTTCCATCAAACATAACTTTTTCCATTTAACACGCTTTAACATATTAATTTAAAGATCACGAATACCCCTAGTAACGAAGGGACTCCTAAAATCTAATTAAACACAAAACCGAAGTGTAAATGTCCGAGGAGTTGACCGTAACGTAGATGGGAGGAATGCGTTAGGAGTGATTTAGGAGATTTTGGTTTGGAGGGGCCTCACTGGACAGATGTATGTAGAGAACGATTGGTAGTATCGGCAT
>NW_027115357.1:459538-461196 GCF_000696795.3 Halyomorpha halys | reverse complement strand
TTTCCTTCCAAAACTTTTTGTTATTGTTCACTTCTGAGTTGTTGTTTATTAGGACTAAAATGTGTAAAACCTTCAGTCATCAACGCCCATAAAAATCTCTATCTTTTGATCAATAATTAAGTAATTTATTACTTACCTAAAGTGAGTGAAAAGTGGTAGTTATATGAAAATTTGGCTACTGAGTGTCTTGTTTAAAAACGTCTAAAGCAATACTACACACAATCAAAACAAAAACTACGAGCAAGTAACCCAACATAATAACAAACAAAACGGTGACGAGGTCAGCTGGTCTGTTGCCTGACGTCATTCTCCATTTAACAGACCTAGTAACAGACTTTCAACCATGTTATATGGTTTAACATGGTAAAAAAAAGTAATATTTTTCCATCTAACATAACTTTTTCCATTTAACACGCTTTAACATATTAATTTAAAGATCATGAATACCCCTAGTAACGAAGGGACCCCTAAAATATAATTAAACACAAAACCGAAGTGTAAACGTCCGAGGAGTAGACCGTAACGTAGATGGGAGGAATGCGTTAGGAATGATTTAGTAGATTTTGGTTTGGAGGGGCCCCACTGGACAGATGTATGTAGAGAACGATTGGTAGTATCGGCATCGAACCGTAGGGTTTGTTAGGCCTCGATTACTATTATATATATATTTCTCTAAGTCTTATACATTCCTTTGTATGCTAGCTAGTGTTATTACCCTTAAAACAAACGAGTTCTCTCATAGACGTCTCAAATGCTTTATATGAATCAGTTAATTTTATTTTCCCATCCTTTGAGGAAGTAATATTATTGTGGTCTGTGGAAAGTAAAGTTTTTATTACTCACTATGTATTGGTTCAGTAAAAGAACTATTATAACTATGGTTTAATGTTTTCATGGTTTTTAAAGGAGTAAATATTGTGTGCAATGTACTAACATGAAAACATTTTCTTATTTAGTCAATTACAAAATTGTTTCATATTTTACATTTACAGAGTAATTTTAGATAATTACTCTATTTTACATTTTGGTAAAACATATCGAAGGTGAAAAAAACAAAACATTATTCAATTAAAATATATCATTGAATAGAATAAAATACATATCATTGAATACAAAAAATACATACATATCATTGAATAGAATAAAATACATATCATTGAATAGAATAAAGTACATATCATTGCATAGCAAAAATACATATCATTGAATAGAATAAAATACATATCATTGAATAGAATAAAATACATATCATTGATTTATATTTGCATTATTATATCTTTGATTATTTTGTGTTTATATATACAAGTTCTAGTTTTATTTTAATTTGCTATTTCTGTGATTAGAGGGTTTTCAATAAGTTGGGACAAGACTGAAAGAAATCATGTATCACTTTATATATGTATTGCTGTATGGTATCTATATCTAATTCTGTGTGCATTTTAGATATTATAGTGTAATATGGATATTTATTAATAATTCTGAGGGATTTCTTTTGCAATACTTGCATTTTTTTTATGTTTGTTGAACTAAAGATCCATATGGGGCAGGCATAAGTTAAGATGGGTACAAATTTATTTCTATTGAATAATTTTGATTTTTTAATGCGGAGTTGTTCTTTGGGGCTCCACTAAACCATAGGAATCCTTACTATCCAAAAT
>NW_027115357.1:458218-459488 GCF_000696795.3 Halyomorpha halys | reverse complement strand
ATATCATTGAATAGAATAAAATACATATCATTGAATAGAAAAAATACATATCATTGAATAGAATAAAATACATATCATTGATTTATATTTGCATTAATATATCTTTGATTATTTTGTGTTTATATATACAAGTTCTAGTTTTATTTTAATTTGCTATTTTTGTGATTAGAGGGTTTTCAATAAGTTGGGGGAAGACTGAAAGAAATCATGTATCACTTTATATATGTATTGCTGTATGGTATCTATATCTAATTCTGGTTGCATTTTAGATATTATAGTGTAATATGGATATTTATTAATAATTCTGAGGCATTTCTTTTGCAATACTTGCATTTTTTTTATGTTTGTTGAACTAAAGATCCATATGGGGCAGGCATAAGTTAAGATGGGCCCTAGTACTGGTGTAGTACAAATTTATTTCTATTGAATAATTTTGATTTTTTAATGCGGAGTTGTTCTTTGGGGCTCCACTAAACCATAGGAATCCTTACTATCCAAAATCCTTAGTGTTCCTTACTTTGTCGAAAACCAAGTCATCCATCAGGCTCTCAATGTTCCATATGTTGCCGATTTGACCAGAACCTGATACCAATCTTTCTATGATAAACTTCCCAACCACCCAAACCTACTTGTTTTTAACCTGGCTTCTTCTCCATTACCTACTAATCCTCCTATGCGTCTAAAAAGAAGATGGTCTGGAGATCTTCTCTAGAAACGTTATTGGAGCTCGTTAGATTCTCCACATGTTTGTATCATCGTATTATATCACCAACAACAAATTTACTTGTATATTTTTGTACAGTCGTAAATAGAGAGAAATACTTTATTCAACTATGCTGCCTAAATACATCAGGTTGCTATCTCAGACAATAAACTTATCAATCCGTAATTGGACACATAAATTACACATACATGGTATAATAAGATATTAAGAAAACAATTTTTTTTCCCTACAGTTTCCTTTTACAATCAATTTCGGTCTATATACCAAATACAAATGTTTCAATTCATTCCTTTTTTCTTTCCCATTTCTGCTCCTCCAATTTCACCATTTCACAATTTTTCTATTCACCCGATGAACTAATCCACCCTCCTAGATCCTCTTCAGCGACCCACTAAACAAATTCACTATTAGACGGCAATGTGAGATCAGACCATCATCCATAGTCACAGCAGTAGATCAGTTTACCAAAAACAAACAAATAGATACATTTTACGAGAATAAGACTAACACATAGATTCAAAGGAAAATATAATAAAAAGCCGGTTA
>NW_027115357.1:445036-458168 GCF_000696795.3 Halyomorpha halys | reverse complement strand
ACTAAAGATCCATATGGGGCAGGCATAAGTTAAGATGGGCCCTAGTACTGGTGTAGTACAAATTTATTTCTATTGAATAATTTTGATTTTTTAATACGGAGTTGTTCTTTGGGGCTCCACTAAACCATAGGAATCCTTACAATCCAAAATCCTTAGTGCTCCTTATTTTGTCGAAAACCAAGTCATCCATCAGGCTCTCAATGTTCCATATGTTGCCGATTTGACCAGAACCTGATACCAATCCTTCTATGATAAACTTCCCAACCACCCAAACCCACTTGTTTTTAACCTGGCTTCTTCTCCATTACCTACTAATCTTCCTATGCGTCTAAAAAGAAGATGGTCTGGAGATCTTCTCTAGAAACGTTATTGGAGCTCGTTAGATTCTCCACGTTTGTATCATCGTATTATATCACCAACAACAAATTTACTTGTATATTTTTGTACAGTCGTAAGTAAAGAGAAATACTTTATTCAACTATGCTGCCTAAATACATCAGGTTGCTATCTCACACAGTAAACTTATCAATCCGTAATTGGACTTATATAAATTACACATACATGGTATAATAAGATATAAAGAAAACAATTTTTTTTCCCTACAGTTTCCTTTTACAATCAATTTCGGTCTATACACCAAATACAAGTGTTTCAATTCATTCCTTTTTTCTTTCCCATTTCTGCTCCTTCAATTTCACCATTTCACAATTTTTCTATTCACCCGATGAACTAATTCGCTCTCCGGAAATCACCATCAGTCAGTGACCCTCTAAACCAATTCACCATTAGACGGCGATGTGAGATCAGACCATCATTTATAGTCATAGCTGTAGATCAGTTTACCAAAAACAAACAAATAGATACATTTTACGAGAATAAGACTAACACATAGATTCAAAGGAAAATATAATAAAAAGCCGGTTACAGGAAACAATTGAATGGATAAATAAGTTTAAAAAAAATAATAATAGTACTAATAAAATAAAATATTTTAATGAATAAATAAGTTAAAACACAAGTTAAAAAAAAAAATTAAAGTGAAAATACAGTTTAATAAAATTTTCCTTGCGTTTTCTAATTTCAAATTGATGTGGGGGTTAAATACTAGTTTGCTGTCTAAAGTGATTCCGAAGTATTTAACTGTTTGGCAAAAAAGTATTATTTGAATCTATGTTCGATGGAATTATAGGCCTTTGTTTCGTCAAAACGATGGCTTTTGTTTTATCAATATTTAAAACCAATCCCCAATTTTTTAAAGTTATTTAGTTGTTTTTCATTAAAGCATATTTTAGCCTATTAACGATCGTCTCAATACGGCATGAAATGGCCAGAAAAATGCTTTATTAACCGTTTTAAATTTTTGGTAATCATAATAATTCTAAATTGGTAAATAAAAATGGACATAGTTTTGGCTTAACTTATTCCAAGTTGTCCGAGGCAAATCTTACGGAACTGACCTATATAGCCAGAACAGGTCCGTAACTTTGCTTCTCTAACCTTGCCAACTTATCCCCTGTTGATAACTTATAATATATTATTATTTCATGTTATTATTAGATATAATAGTAATATAAGGGCTACAACACAATGGCCGGAGGACCTGGAACAGCTGAATACTGCGGGAGTTGCCCCTAAGCTCCTCCCCTTCCCTCATTGATTTTGCCGTCATTTCAGTTCTTCCTTCATCTTTCTCTTTCTCTCTCTCACTCCCTCGCTCTCTCTCTTTCTCACACTCCCCCTCGCCCTCTCTCTCTCTACAACCCCCACTGCTTCCATAAATATGAATAGGGGGCGGTGTACAGTTTAGGAAATATCATTTTATGTCGATACTTGCCTAAAAACATGGGGGCGTTTGTCGTTATAGGTTAACCAAATCTCGACTGGCGTACTTCAGCCTTTATTAAACCCAATTCAATTACATTTTTTTGTGAGTATAACCTTTAACCTTAATCCACTTTACCTCACTTATGTTTTCGCAACATTCAAGTTTATTATATTTAACTACTTATATTTTATGCAATAATAGCTTTTATATTCGTGAAATATTCAATTATAAGAAAAAATAGCGCATTTAAACTAATTTAATCCTTTTCACTCGGCACTGTTCCGACGTTACCAACCAGCAACTCGACGACGCGTTTTCGCGAAAACGTGCTCCCTGAAATTATAATATTAAACAGTACAGCTTTTGAACCAAGTAAGGCATTGTAATGAAATTTCGTTTATACGTATTTATCGACATTGAAGAACATATTTAAAAGAAAAAAAAAATTTCAATGTAATTTTTTACAGTCTGGTAAATTATAATATCATATATAATATAATCATCCTGATCATTACTATCATATTTTGCTTGAATACTTATTTTTTTAGACCAGTCTGTATAAACGTCTATCTGAAACTCGTCTTCACTTATTCTTACATCACGGGCTCACTAGTATTTGTTCGTTTTGCCATTTTGAAAAAAAAAATGAATAATAATAATAGTTATAAGATAAATTTATAGATTTATTTATTGATAGATATTACAATCTGCCACACAGTTGTGGGCAATAGGTAATAGTGATGAATGATCTCATACATACTAAAATTAAAATAAATAAAAAAAAAAATCTCTTAAAATATATACAAAACAAAAGAATAAACAAGATGAACATAATCAAACTATCTGTAATTATAAAATAAAACAAAGGATAAAGAAATGCTTTGGAAATTACTAATGGTAAATTACGAAATCACAACACTGCCTTATTACTGCAGAGATCTTTACTAATCGACGCTTCAATACGATGTGAGTTATTGTAAATTTCTTTTCTTAGTTTTGGAATTTCTTTATTATCTTATAAAGGTTCCATATATTATTGAACCTTACTCATGTACCTTTGTTCAACTAATTCTACACATTGCTCAACGGATTATAGAAGTATAGTCCGTCGTGAATACACTTCGCACTTTCTCTTTCCAAGTAAAAACTGGTTGATTAATTTATCATGCTTCTTGATATGTTTATCATATTTTGATCTGTTTTTTTTTTTGTGGCATTTAAATAAAAAACTACAGGAAAACATGCGCTTCATAAAACAATTGTGGTCGAATTAGTTCAATATCCGTATTCGCTAATAAACGTTCAGCTTACGTTGTTCTCTCAGAGGTTGTCCCCTATTATTCTTCCCACTGTTCTTTATGGATGTGAGGCGTGGCCTCTTACACTAAGGGCTGAACAGCGTCTTTAGGTTTTCGAAAATAAAGTATTACGCAAAATATTCAGACCGAATAAGGATGAATTAACGGGAGAATTTAGAAGATTACACAACGCTGAATTAAGGGACCTACACCCGGTAAATATAATTCAAGTTATAGCATTGCGGCGTGTAAGATGGGCATGTAAGGTTGTAGGGCTTAGTAACGAGTGGATCCCTAAAATGGTAATAAGCATTGAACCAACGGGTAAACGTCTGGGGGTAGACCGAAACGTAGATGAGAGGATTGCGTTAAAACAGATTTAGTGGAATTGGGTTTGGAGGGGCATCACTGGAAGGATGTATGCAGAGAGCGTTTGAACCTTCGGATTCATTAGGCCTTTATTATTATTTTAAGTCCGACGTTTTGGCTATGCTCAGGGACTATCTTAAACACAATTTCAGAACTATATCATTAAAAAAATAACTTCATGCTGGCTATTCTGCCCAGGCCAATCCAAAAAATTGCCCTAATTAGTCAATTTTCACATTAAAATAAAAATCATTTATTACAGTCGCCTTCTTTGTTTGTTGATTGTTGTAATAAATTTTTAACAAAGAAGGTGACTGTAATAAATGATTTTTATTTTAATGTGAAAATTGACTAATTAGGGTAATTTGTTGGATTGACCTGAGCAGAATAGCCAGCATGAAGTTTTTTATTAAAATGATTTAGTTAAAATTGTATTAAGATTGTCCCTGAGGATGGCCGAATCGGCCGAAACGTCGGAATTATAAATAGAATAAAAATGTTTTGAGACTAAAATGGATGAAATTTTATTTATTTCAACACTATTATGTATTATTATTTTTTAATGCGATTCGCTGCCTCTGCATTTCAAATTGCGAAACCTAATGTAATCGTTATATAAGTTTGGCCTTTTAATTCATTGTAAAAAGTATGTATTTTTAATATAATAATATTAAGTGTGTCTCTGATTTTCCAGTGCATTTTTCACGAAATGTTGCTTAAGTTATATTTCGAGAACTATTGATGGTTAACTTATATTATTATAAAATATTAAACTATATCTATTACAGCTAATATTTTGGCATATTTAATCTACTTTAAATGATGTTCATTTAGGTTTTCTAGTGTTGTTGGTAGTTATAACGATATAGAGTACAGAATGAAAAATAATTTTTTTTTAACCTTTTGAAACAGCCGCCATTTTTTATTCCCCCTAACTATACTTGGTAGTCTCATCAATTTTGATGAGTATTTATATGTAGTTTTTATTAACTGGGGTTTAATAACTGCATATATATAATGGATAATGATAATATGGATCATAGAGCTGATCACATCAGCTCTATGATATCATATTTACAAATATATAAATTAAATTATCGCAGAATAATTCCTTAAACACAGCCATTCCTATCTGAAGTACATTTATATTTTATTTATTTAAAAAAACAAATAAATAATCAGTCCTCATTTTTAGTAATAATAACCACTGTAATAAAACAAAGCTATAAATACAATAAAATACAGAATTTAATGGGTAATTAAAGGATATAAAAGGAAAAAATAAATATAACAGTAATAGCTGAGATCGCCCTAACGTTCTCGTTTCCGTAATTGCTATTTCGGTAAACTACAACAGTCGTAACTGACTAAAATAAATAAATAAAATACAGTAAATTTTATCCACCCGCGAGGACAATCCTTAACTATTAATTCACAACTCACATCCAATATTAAATTTATTTACAGGCTATTTTTTTTTCATTTAATTTTAAAACTTTTAATCACGAATTATCTTGATCTATTATCACTCACTCATAGTGATAATAGTTTAAGATAATTTGATAATATTGACTAAAATTATTAGACCTGGGGAGAATAGCCTACAATAATAGTTGGATGTGAGGCTGCAAATGTATAGTTAATATTGTCCTCCAAGATGGCCAGGGAGGCCGAAACGTTAGTAATTTAAAATATTTATTAACGGTGTTGGTGATTTATTTAAAAAATAAGTTGTGTTTTTAAAATAAAATTTTATTTTCCTTTTGTATCTAATCCTTAGAATCCAAAATCCTTTGTAAAATCCTCAATGTTCCTTACTTTGTCACAAATATAATCGTACATAAAGACCTTAATATTCCATATGTAACCGATCTAGCCCGAACCAGATATTCCTTCCATTATAAACTCCCTAACCACCCAAACCCATTAGTTTCTAACCTTGCTTCCTCTTATCTTCCTGAAAATCCTCCGAAGCGCCTGAAAAGAAGATGGTCTGGAGACCTAGTGTAGAAATATGATTAGAGTGCTACCATCGGATAGTTTCTCTACATGCCTCTATCACTCTATTTTCATATTACATCAAATTTACATAACGTGTTTTATTATCCACATAGTGAAAAATCATCCACTCAATGAATTAAACTTCATCATAATATCTAAAATACCATTATTCTCACAGTTAAAATTATTATATTTACTAATTTACATTATCTGTTTCAATTAATCATTTTATCAACACTATACTGAGTTACATATTATTATTAGTATTATTCTAATCAATAAAGATAATAATAGAATTTTCTGATCCACTAAAAGCTAACGTCTCTTATACATTGCATCTCTCTATGGTGTTATGATTATTAATTACAGCTGTAAATTAAAAAAATAAATTGAAAAAAGATACAATTTATTCCTTTTTATTATTATTTAATGTTTTACAGCTTAATTTTAATGTATTTTATTTTTTCCAGGTAAGAAATGGTGGTTTCATTGAAGATTGGACATGTCATTATGACAGGTATTAATTCTTAATTAAAATGTTACTATTTTTTAAATTTTATCTTTTAATATAGCACAGATAATTATTTAATTTCTATTTTATATATATAATCAATAGGATGTTTGAGACAAAATTCAAATTTGTTTAAAGTATTGTTAAACTTTTTTTAATAATAATAATAAAGGCTTTAATCAATTTTAATACAATCTTCCCATCTACGTTTCGGTCTACCTCTCCGCCGGATCAGTGTTTTTTATTTTTTTAGGGAACCGTTCGTTACGAGTCCCCACTGCCTGACCGGGCGTAGTTCCCTCAGTTCAGCCTTATGGATCCTTCCAAATTCTCCTGTCAATTCATTCTTTTTAGGTCCGAATATTTTACGTAATACTTAATTTTTATAAACCTTAACCCGCTGTTCTTTCCTCAGTGTAAGAGGCCACGTTTCACATCCACAATGAACAGTGGAAAGGATCATAGATTTGTGAATTCTAACTTTTTGAGTTTTTCGACAGAAGGTGCGAGCTAAGCAGTTTCGAAATTGAATTAAAATCTTTTTACATTAAAAATTTAGCAAATCAAAATATGTTTTACTATGTGTGGTGTTGACCCTTGCTGACAATACTGAAATTAAAGATTTGTGGAGTTACCTCTCACTATGTTATATTGTTATGATTTAAAGTTTCTGATCGTTGATATCTTAAAGCATCATAGTCCATTTTGATATAATAGTAATTGTAAGTCCATTTATTTGTTTATTTATTAAAGCACATTAAAAGACATAATGTCCACACAAAAACAATTAACTTTAAACAAACCTATAAAAGTTTTTTTGATGTTTTCCAAAACTTGGAAATGGACTCGATACTTTTGTGCATGAATGTATCGATATTTTTTATAATTTCACACGATACATATTGAAAACTTTAATCACTAAAACTCCTAAAATCCCCAATGCTCCTTACCTTGTCATAAATAAAATCATTCATAAAGACCTTAAAGTTCTAAATGTAACCGATCTAGCCCGAACCAGATACCAATCCTTCCATTATAAATTCACTAACCACCCAAACCCCCTAGTTTCTAACTTTGCTTCCTCTTCTCTTCCTGAAAATCCTCCGAAGCACCTGAAAATAAATTTGTCACGAGACCTGATAATCTAAAAACGTCATTAGAGTGCTACCTTCTCTATACGTCTGTATCACTCCATAATAACTTACATCAAATTTACTAAATGTTTAATTGTGTACGATTGTGAATTTCAATTAAGATGAAGAAAAAAAACCTTTGTTAACTTTCTACAGGTCATATATTTTTAATAAGATGTATTGTTGACCGTATAATAATATGTGGAGAAGATGGTCGGGGGTTGCGGTCAGCAAATAAACAAAAAAATATTTATTCATGCCGACGTTTCGACCTGAGGTTCAGGTCTTCATTAGGGATCTTGCGGAAGAGATACTGGCTGAACTGACCTCTCTCCGCCATCTTTTCCACATATACAGATGTATTTATTGACTTATATTATAACGTAGCCATGGAGTCTGGCCCAATTCATGTTAGTAAATTAGTTTATCAACATAATATAAGTTAATATTAAAATACAGTATTTCCATCATATATAGAACACAAACGAGTGAACTACTTCAGTAAATCCATATATACATAGGTATACAATACAATAACATATTGATTTAATATTTTTACCAATTTAAGGGTTTCCTCTTAATGAAGCGAGGTGGACCCCAGATAGTACAAGAGTCCAAGAGGAGAAAAAAAGGCAGTTATCTCACCCCAATTTTTGATTACATTAATCAAAACTATGTATAATTAATAGCCAAAACTGATGAGTCTGCCAACTATAGGTAGGGGGAATAAAAAATGGAGGCTGTTTCAAAACCTTAAAAATAATTATTTATAATTCGGAGCTCTATAGCTTTACAACTACCAACAATAATAGAAAATCTAAAAAACCATCACTTAAAGTTGAGTAAATTTGTTAAAATGTAAGTCCTAATAGAGCTATCTACGTTCAATAGTTCTCGAGATTTTTAAAAAGCAACATTTCATAAAAATGTTGTATGGGTCTTACTGAAGTATCAGTAGTTAGTGAATTTATTTGGAAAAATTTATATCTAAAAAACCATTTGACGTACCATGTCTATTAGCACTCAAATTAAAGCTAGTTTAATGACCTATAAAGTAGTTTATGATGTTTATCTTCGTAGGAGTAATAGTTTACATGAAATTTGCTAAAATAAATTGATTTATAGTTGTTCAGACCCATTTTTTATTTCCCAAATTTATATTCATCTGTGAATATCATAAAAACTACTACCCCTACGAAGATAAGTGTCATAAACTATTTTATAATAAGTTAAATTTCCTTTATTTTGAGTGTTGGCAGACTTATGTACGACTTTTGGATCTAGGGATATATTTGTTCATAAGTCTAAAATTGTATATGAAGAACTATAAATTAACATTTTGTGAATTTATTTTGTCAAATATCATAAAAACTACTACTCCTACAAAGATAAATATAATCAGCTATTTTGTAGTAAATTTAACTAGCTTTAATTTGAGCGCTGGCAGACCTCTGTACGTCCAATGGTTTCTGAAATGAAGTTTTTCATAAATTAAACTTATTGTCCGAACAACTATAAATCAATTTATTTTAGCATATAGCTTGAAAACTACTATTTCTAAGAAGATAAAGGTCATAAACTTCTTTATAGTTCCTGAGATATAGATTTCTCAAAATAAATTAACTTACTACTAATCTTTCAGTAGATGTTTAAGAAATTTTGCTTTTTGAAAAGCTATATCTCGAGAACTATTGGACGTACATAGCTCTTTTAGGGCAAATTTATGCTTCTTTAAATAATGCTGTCTTATATTTTCTAGTGTTGTTGGTAGTTTTTAAGATATAGAGCTCCGAATGAAAAATTAATGTTTTTTTTTAAGGTTTGGAACAGCCGCCATTTTTTATTCCCCCTAGCTATACTTGGCAGACTTATCAATTTTGACTAGTAATTATACATAGTTTTCATTAAAGTAATCAAAAATTGGGGTGAGATAACTGCCTTTTTGTCTTTGCGGCTATTGTACTAAGAGGGTTCCCGTACCCCAGCTAGCTACAGTGAAACAGAAAATTTTTTAATAAGAACAGAATAATTTTCTGTCACAGCCGGGATTCGAACCCGTGTCCTAAAAGTTTGTAGGACAGTTTCTTATCAATGAGCTACCCACTAGCACCTTAATCTCATATATTTTTATTAAAGAGCTATTATTAAAGTAATTGTCGTTAATATGGCTTTTTTTTATTGGATAACGTCTTTAATTATGTAATTACCCTTAATATCCAGGGCCAGGACAAACTCGTAGTCCTCAGTCTTACACTCAAATAAAAATATATAAAAATACTGAATTTTTGGGCGGCTACCTTTCTTTCTGTTTTATTTTTATGTTTAAAAATTATTTGTTTAAAAACTGTGTATTGTTAACCAACGTTTCTCCCCACTTTGCAGGGACTTCTTGATTAAAACAAGAATGATAATTGCTAGAATAAAGCTAATAAAACTAAATGAAAAATAGAACACTTTAAAAAAAATAAAATGTTGACTTTCTTTTAGCGTGAAATTTCTAAAAAAAATTCTTTTTTCCGTATTTTTTGAAATATTTCCTGATCAAAAATAGCAAAATCTGCTCGAACCTATAATACTCGTTACCTGATTAAGAAAGTTTTAATAGGTGCGTTATATTGAAATTTTTATTAATTGTTCGAGAGTGGTTAATTTTAATAACAATACAATTTCAAATGATCCTTTACTAGTAACATTAGTTTGTTATCCTCCAACGTTTCGGGCCTTAGGTAATTATCAATGAAACAGAATTCCTCTTATTTAATTTTTAAAATTCCCTGCCACGTCTAGAAAATATATAGGATCAGTTTTTGCGAGCGCTCGTCGTGACTAATTTAACTCGACAGTAGGGCGTGTTAAATTTACACGCACCTGGCCCGACCGTTTCGTCACAGTCTAGCTTTTCTCTTATTCTTAAATCTAGTTTTGAGAAATATATACTCTCTGTTTTTATTGAATCTCTAGTATACCGGCAATGGTTAATTTTGGGGAAGTATATAATGTATCAAACCTTCTTATAGCAACAGATCTGAGAAACGTATTTCAAACTATATGATAGCTGATTTATTAGTAAGAACTAATACTTAATCACTCACAAATAAAACTAATAAAAAAATATTTGACTGGGTATGTTCTTATTTTTATGACTGATTTTTCCTGTAGTTTTTCTTAAATTCTTCCACTTAATGACTTCGATTCATTATATTAGAATTAAAATTACCTAAATACAGAGTGTTACAATGTTAAGTGGCCAAACTGAAAATATGAACTAAGGACCTCAAAACAAGAAAAAAATCCTTCTGAAGATATGTCCGCAAAGACTTGGTTTCGGAGATATTCACACCTAGAGATTTTCATTGTTATGAATTATTTACGTTATATGAAATAAATAAAACGTATTTATTAGTTATAATTACTTTATTAATTAAATGTAAACATTAAGATTCATATTAAATGTTGTTTATAGTGAAGGTATGTCCGCAAACGCTTTATTAAGTAGATGGATTAGATAGAATACTCGTATGGCCTTTTATCCCTAACTGTATAAAAACTTGGCAACATAAGGATTAATACTATTTGGAATTAGCATTGGGAACTGTCAATAACATTTATCAGTTTGTAAGAGGCTTTCGCAGAGTACTCATCATTATGCTTTCAATTTATACTAATGGTGAATATGTCGATATGGTGTTCAATTAATAATGTAGTAAAAACAAATAAATTTTATTTATTTCATATAACCTAAATAATTTATAACAATTAAAATCTTTAGGTGTCAATATCTCCTAAACAAAGCATTTGCGGACATACATTCAGAGGAAATTTTTTTCTTCTTTTGAGGTCCTTAATTCATATTTTAAGTTTAGTCACTTAACCCTGAAAAACCTAAATTTTTCAAAAACACTGAATTTTTTGGTTGCAATTTGTTTTTATTTTGTTTTATTTTTATTATTTGTTTAAAAAAACATTTATTGTTAACCACTTTGCAGGGCTTTCTTGATTAAAACAAGGATGGGAATTGATAGAATGAAACTAATAAAAATAAATGCAAAATGGAACACTTGAAATAAAATAAATAAAATTTTTGACTTTCTTTTAGCGTGAAATTTCTAAAAAAAATTTCTTTTCTACAGGATATCTAGCAAAATAACTTGACGGAATTCTCTAGGTTTTTAATATATTTTTCAAATATTTCCTGATCAAAAATAGCACAATTTACTCGAACATATAATACTCGTTACCTGATTAAGAAAGTTTTAATAAGTGCGTTATTTTTTATTAATTGTTTAAGAGTGGTTAATTTTAATTACAATACAATTTCAAATGATCCTTTACTAGTAACATTAGTTTGTTATCCTCCAACGTTTCGGGCCTTAGGTAATTATCAATGAAACAACCTCATTATTATTTTTTTACGTATCACTAAGCACGTTTCTTCAATACAGGACTATACGAAATACTCGACCATAGTTAGTGGATATAGTAAATAGTTTATATTAGGTTAGTTTAATAGTTAAACTTCAAATTAAATACCTGAAAACACATATTAATTGTATTCATTAATAAATGTTCATTTCAATTCCCATTGAAAAAAAAAAAACTGGGAGTGTTTTGCTTTTTCCACTTGGATTGCGTTTGTCATCTTGCCAAGTAGCGTTAATCATGAGTTCTACTCGTTCAGATTCACATCATGAGTGAACGCGATTTATAAAAACGGTTTTTCCTATGCACTTTGTAATTTTAAATGAGGTTCAGATGGTCGGCCTTGTGATGAGCAAAGATACACAAAGAAGTAAAACTTATTTATTTTTACCGACGTTTCGATCCTTCATCAGGGCTAAAAAACGAAACGATATAACAACCTTAATTCAGAGAAAAAAAAATTAAATTATCTTGGAAATATATGCAACACTAAATTAAGTAGATATTAGATGATACTAGTTGAAGATAAAATATATTATTGTAGAGGTAAGAATTATACTAAACAAATGATAAAAAAAAAAAAAAAAAAGTTATTAAAAATCAGAGGTGTTCATGTAAAAAAAGAAATGAAAATGATGAAAGGTGTGGAAGAAAATTATTGATTTTGGGAGAGCGGTGGGTCGAATCCGGCTAGGCAGATAATTTATTTTCTTTTACACTCTAGCCGTGAGTCAACTCTGTGGGTTATCGTGTCCTCCTGAAGTCCACTTAGCCTCATAAAGTGGGTACCCTTAATTAAGGTACAAATCAGCTCCTTGTATGACCGTTTTTATAAAATCAGTGCTTCCTTACTAAGTACTGAACTCATGACCCTTCATGTGGTCGTAATGGTTCACATCATTATATTATTAAGTAATCATTAAAGATGTGTAAAAAATTAAAACAATTTTTTTTAATTTACAACTATACAAAAAAATACAATAGGTAAATTTGTGGAATGTTTCCAACACTTGAAAATCTTGGGAAGGAACCACCCAAAGGTGGTAATTCAAACATTTAATTTAAATTATAAGGTCCCGTGGCCAACTTCGTTTCAGACGCCTCGGAAGATTATCAGGGATTGCTAAGGATAGGTACGGGAGTTTGGAATGAAAAGACGCAGATCTTTCAGGATTGGATACAAGAGTTTAATGTTCTGTACAGCACTTTCATGTTGTATGTACAAATTTTCGCCAGAGACGTGGGAATCTAAGGACTTGTTTTTCAAGCCAAAGTGTTTAAGCATAATGGGTGGTTTTTTTTGTCTTGGCGGATGTCATAATTGCACTTTCTCATTTTTGAGAATAATCAAGAAATTATCTCGACTTTGTTTATTTTTTTTAAATTGTAACTTTGTTTAAAAACGTGCCCGTGTAGGCCTCGGCGCGAAGCGCCGAGGCGACATATTTCCGTGACAACGTATACTCTATGCTAATATTACATAAATATAAATTAAAATAAATCCAATGTTATATATTTGAAATAATAAACCAGTTCACATATTGAATTCAGATATTTATTTTTGCTTGGTTATACA
>NW_027115357.1:441303-444033 GCF_000696795.3 Halyomorpha halys | reverse complement strand
ACTTTGTAATTTTAAATGAGGTTCAGATGGTCGGGCTTGTGATGAGCAAAGATACACAAAGAAGTAAAACTTATTTATTTTTACCGACGTTTCGACCCTTCATCAGGGCTGAAAAACGAAACGATATAACAACCTTAATTCAGAGAAAAAAAAATTAAATTATCTTGGAAATATATGCAACAGTAAATTAAGTAGATATTAGTTGATACTAGTAGAAGATGAAATATATTATTGCAGAGGTAAGAATTATACTAAACAAATGATAAAAAAAAAAAAAAAGTTATTAAAAATCAGAGGTGTTCATGTAAAAAAAGAAATGAAAATGATGAAAGGTGTGGAAGAAAAAAGTATTGATTTTGGGAGAGCGGTGGGTCGAATCCGGCTAGGCAGATAATTATTTTCTGTTACACTCTTGCCGTGAGTCAACTCTGTGGGTTATCGTGTCCTCCTGAAGTCCACTTAGCCTCATAAAATGGATACACTTAATTAAGGTACAAATCAGCTCCTTGTATGACCGTTTTTATAAAATCAGTGCTTCCTTACTAAGTACTAAACTCATGACCCTTCATGTGGTCGTAATGGTTCACATCATTATATTATTAAGTAATCATTAAAGATGTGTAAAAAGTGAAAACAAATTTTTTAAATTTTATTTTAATTTACAACTGTACAAAAAATGCAATAAGTAAATATGTGGAATGTTTCAAACACTTGAAAATCTTGGGAAGGAACCACCCCAAAGGTGGTAATTCAAACATTTAATTTAAATTATAAGGTCCCGAGGCCATCTTCGTTTCAGACGCCTCGGAGGATAATCAGGGATTGTTAAGGATATGTAAGGGAGTTTGGAATGAAAAGACGCAGATCTGTCAGGATTGGATACAGGAGTTTAATGTTCTGTACAGCATTTTCATGTTGTATGTACAAATTTTCGCCAGAGACGTGGGAATCTAAGGACTTGTTTTTCAAGCCAAAGTGTTTAAGCATAATGGGTGGTTTTTTGTCTTGGCGGATGTCATAATTGCACTTTCTCATTTTTGAGAATAATCAAGAAATTATCTCGACTTTATTTATTTTTTTAAAATTGTAACTTTGTTTAAAAAAGTTATGACCAGAATTTGTACGTATATCTACATAAATAATTACTTTCTTTTTAATCTATCATTCAAACTGCTTAAACTACTACCCTTTTTTTAGCATAATTTTATTGTTTAAATTGATATTTTTGATGCCTGAAAAACTAATTTTGATATATAATATTTTATTGACAAATAGGAAATCTTTTTATTTTACCTAGAATAATCTTTGATACTATTATTACATGAGATGTAATGAAGATATGCTCGTATACAAGGTTCCCAAACATTTACCAAACTATGGTAAATTCGTATTTGCCCAAGGTTGGGGATGGGTTATTTGGATTGGATGGTACAAGTTGTCCTGAATTTACGGCTGACCCTTCGAGTGTTGGATTTAGGGCATAAATCAAAGGGCGTTTGGGCATGTGCTTGTGTTGTATTCACAATAAATATTTGTGCTTTCTGTTTTATAATTTTCCTAACCATCCGAATCATTAATTAAACCTAGTTTAAAATTGTTCATTTTAAATTTTAGTCCATTGTTAATTTTATAATTTTTGTCAATTAACTTTATGTCATCAGATACCATTTTTATTATTTACCATTTTCTTTGCCGATATTTATGTTTCATTCATTTTCTTCCTTTTTATAATTTAAGTTGTGTAAATGGAAAGTAATATCCATATTAAATTTACAATCCATGGGAAGTAGAAATCTATCCTTTCTTCAAGCTGTTGGATTAATCCTTGTTACAAAACACCGAAAATATATTTTTGTATTGTTATCTATTACAAATTCTAAAAAAGAGTATAGTTTATATTAAGTATGAATTAACTATCAAACTTTTTTCGCATCGTAAGATAGTCAATTAGAGAAAAACATTTTTTTTTTTTAATTTGTAATTACTTTTTATTTATTGATAGATATTACAATCTGCCACTCAGTTGTGGCAATAGTGATGAATGATCACATTCATACTAAAATAAAATAAAATAAATAATAAAAAGCAGATAGAAATGAATAAAATCTCTCTTAAAATATATACAAATAGAAGGATAAAGAAAATGAACATAATCAAACTATGTGTATGAAAAAATTAATAAAATAATATAACCTCTAGTCTCATTTACACTCTTATATACAATATTTACACAATCGACCTGAGGATCCCTGCGCCCACTCTATCCCCCACGTGTTGGGGGTAGAGCAGAGCTCAAAAGATCCCAGCGCCTCTCTCTCGCCGCATCACTGGTAAAACATTTTATCAAAAATGTGCTGGCCAACCTCATTGGGTTGACTCATACACAGCATACTTAACATTAGAACAATAATTTTTTTTTATCTTAATATAAATGAAATGAAATGAAATAACCTTTTATTTATGCAATAAATTATAATCATCCATAATACATTTAATATAAATAGTCACAGCATAAAATTTTGTAAATTGTCACATTATAAAAATGTTTGAATTATGTGCCTAAGTTATATATGATTTTTTCCCTTTTTATTATTTATTATTTCCCTTCCCTTTTTGTCGTTCTCTAAATGTGTTTAATTTTTCTATTATTTCAATTTTCTATTCTAAAAATTTTCTCTATTTTTTCCATAAAACAAAATTAAAGTAAAAAAAATGAAAATTATATAAAAT
>NW_027115357.1:436320-441253 GCF_000696795.3 Halyomorpha halys | reverse complement strand
TTTTCATGTTGTATGTACAAATTTTCGCCAGAGACGTGGGAATCTAAGGACTTGTTTTTCAAGCCAAAGTGTTTAAGCATAATGGGTGGTTTTTTGTCTTGGCGGATGTCATAATTGCACTTTCTCATTTTTGAGAATAATCAAGAAATTATCTCGACTTTATTTATTTTTTTAAAATTGTAACTTTGTTTAAAAAAGTTATGACCAGAATTTGTACGTATATCTACATAAATAATTACTTTCTTTTTAATCTATCATTCAAACTGCTTAAACTACTACCCTTTTTTTAGCATAATTTTATTGTTTAAATTGATATTTTTGATGCCTGAAAAACTAATTTTGATATATAATATTTTATATCACATTTAACTTTCTCCATATTCATAACAAATAGGAAATCTTTTTATTTTACCTAGAATAATCTTTGATACTATTATTACATGAGATGTAATGAAGATATGCTCGTATACAAGGTTCCCAAACATTTACCAAACTATGGTAAATTCGTATTTGCCCAAGGTTGGGGATGGGTTATTTGGATTGGATGGTACAAGTTGTCCTGAATTTACGGCCGACCCTTCGAGTGTTGGATTTAGGGCATAAATCAAAGGGCGTTTGGGCATGTGCTTGTTGTTGTATTCACAATAAATATTTGTGCTTTCCGTTTTATAATTTATCTAACCTTTCGAATCATTAATTAAATATAGTTTAAAATGGTTCATTTTAAAATTTAATCCATTGTTAATTTTATAATTTTTGTCAATTAACTTTATGTCATCAGATACCATTTTTATTATTTACCATTTTCTTTGCCGATATTTATGTTTCATTCATTTTCTTCCTTTTTATAATTTAAGTTGTGTAAATGGAAGGTAATATCCATATTAAATTTACAATCCATGGGAAGTAGAAATCTATCCTTTCTTCAAGCTGTTGGATTAATCCTTGTTACAAAACACCGAAAATATATTTTTGTATTGTTATCTATTACAAATTCTAAAAAAGAGTATAGTTTATATTAATATGAATTAACTATCAAACTTTTTTCGCATCGTAAGATAGTCAATTACTCCAGATAGAGAAAAACATTTTTTTTAAAAATTTGTAATTACTTTTTATTTATTGATAGATATTACAATCTGCCACTCAGTTGTGGACAATAGGCAATAGTGATGAATGATCACATTCATACTAAAATAAAATAAAATAAGAATAAAAATAAATAATAAAAAGCACATAGAAATGAATAAAATCTCTCTTAAAATATATACAAATAGAAGGATAAAGAAAATGAACATAATCAAACTATGTGTATGAAAAAATAAATAAAATAATATAACCTCTAGTCTCATTTACACTCTTATATACAATATTTACACAATCGACCTGAGGATCCCTGCGCCCACTCAATCCCCCACGTGTTGGGGGTAGAGCAGAGATCTAAAGATCCCAGCGCCTCTCTCTCGCCACATCACTGGAAAAACATTTTATCAAAAATGTACTGGCCAACCTCATTGGGTTGACTCATACACAGCATACTTAACATTAGGAAGAATTATAATTTTTTTTTTTATCTTAATATAAATGGAATAACCTTTTATTTATGCAATAAATCATAATCATTCATAGCACATTTAATATAAATAGTCACAGCATAAAATTTTGTAAATTGTCATATTATAAAAATGTTTGAAATATGTTCCCTTTTTGTCGTTCTCTAAATGTGTTAAATTTTTCTATTATTTCAATTTTCTATTCTAAAAATTTTCTCTATTTTTTCCATAAAACATAAAACAAAATTAAAGTCAAAAAACTGAAAATTATATAAACATTCCAAATATATTAAAAAAATATATACCTACATAAAACCCAACATGGTTGTCCACATTTAAAATCTATTAATATATAAAGAAACACTCTAACATATGCATACAAAGACAAAATTAAAATAATTAAGTATATTAAGCAAAAAGTAATAAATATAAAATTAATAATTATAAAAAAATAATGAACATAGTCAATAAATATTAACAGTAGTAAATATATAAGTAATATAATAAAAATAATAAAGTAATAAAAGTAATATTCAAATTAATACATATATGTATTAATAAATATGAAATCGTATAGGTGTAATTCTGAAGATAGTAGACAAGCGATTGCTAAAACAATAGTTTATTATAAACTAAAGGTTACAGAGCTGTAACAGAATTAATGTACTACAAAAGTTGTTTATTATTTTTTTTGTTAAGAGTAGTTCTTTTCATGATATTAGCAAAAATTAATTGATTTATAGTTGTTCGGACAAATTTTCATGTGCCAAATTTATATTCATTTGCGAATATCATAAAAACTACTACCTCTACGAACCTGTCATAAACTACTTTATAGTAAGTTAAGTTTCCTTTATTTTGAATGATGGCAGACATATGAACGTCTTATTTTTTTAGAGTTATATTTTTTCAAAATTAAACATTTTATTCGAACAACTAGAAATTAACAATTTGTGAATTTATTTGAGTAAATATCATGAAAACTACTACTCTTACTAAGATAAACTTCATAAACTGCTTTATAGCTCATTAAACTAGCTTTAATTTGAGTGATAACATACATCGGAACATCTCATAGTTTCTCAAAATAAATTGACTAACTACTTATCTTTCAGTACATTTTTATCAAATGTTGCTTTCTAAAAAGCTACTATTCAACGTAAATATCTTTTAAAATCTGTTACTATTAAACGTAAATATCTTAAAAATCTTTCATCAGCTCATCTTTCAGAAAATGTACTCTACTTTAAATGATGTTATATTAGGTTTTTTAGTGTTGTTAGTAGGTTTAAAGATAAAGAATGAAAAATTAATTATTTTTTAAATGTTTTGAAACAGCCGCCATATTTTATTCCCTCCTACCTATACTTCTATACTTGGCAGATTCATTAATTTTGACTAATAATTATACATAGTTTTCATTAAATTAATGACAGATTGGGGTGAAATAACTGCCTGTTTTTCTTCCGGCTCTTGTACTATGATAAAGACCTACCGTGTGGGTCGAAACGTCGGTCATTAATAAACCCAAAAACCTATAAGTTGTTTTTCTTGACTACCCGGGTTGTTTCCTGCTAAATTTTTAAAATATTTATACTAGTAATTTAATTTATGAGTGATTACCCAATAGTTTTTATCTTTGTATTATCTACATAAATATATGTTAATGCTGGTTGCTGGCCAACATTTTGTAACTTTTCGAGTACTGCTCGCCAGTCGGGTTTGGTTTCCGTTTGATGGGGCAACTCCTTGTGGTCGGAGGAGAGAAAAAAAAAAAAAAAAAGAAAGGACGGAACTGCTTTGAGAAGTCAACATGGCCCCTGAACTAAATATGGCGACACCTGCCCGTGGAAATATCCCAGAGCGGCCAGTCCACATCAAATCCAACAGCTGTCTTCTCAAAATGGCCTCCGATTGTATACGTTCGCTTGGATTGTTTGACAAACTATTATATTTCGGGAAAATAAATTAAATAAATTCGTAATCAAGGAGCAAATTTGCAATAAATCGATGTATTAGTATCGAGATAAGAAAGTTCTACAGTAATAGCTAAAAGTAGCACTTCATTAAAAAAAAAAATATTAACATCGTTTTATAACTTTTTTTTAGTGTCTATTTATTTAAAAGTGAATGGTTTAGATAGTACAAGAGCCCAAGAGGAGATAAAAGTCAGCTATTTCACATCAAATTTTTATTACTTTAATTACTTAATTATTTATTAACTATGTATAATTACTAGTAAAAATAGTTGAGGCCGCAATATATGTTTTGGGGGAATAAAAAATAGTGGTTATTTAAAAAAAATTAATTTTTCTCTCGAAGGTCTGTAGAGAGAACTGTTTCTTTTAGCCATGCTGCCGAAACAGAATATTGGTTTGCTACAAAATACATCATACCAATCATATATACACGACATGTATTTACTTGATATGATTACATTTTTTTTTTTTTTAATACCGTTTTATTTTACAATCAATTATTGTCTACTCACTAAATACAATATATTTAACTTTTTGAAATTTTTTTTCCACTTGACAATTTTATTTTCCCTATTTCACACTCTCAGACCTCCCCTCTCCAGTGATCCACTCGTAACACACGTTCGATCCGTTAAACAAATTAACAATAATTTATCATTCGACAGGAATATAAAAATAAATTAAAGACACAATAGTAACAGCAGTACATCAGATTAAAAGAAAACAAAAACTAATATATAAATTTTTAAAAAACATATAAATTTAGGTATAATTAAATGAAGAAATAAGTTAAAAGGCAAATAAACAGGTTAAAAAGTTATAAGAAAAAAAACAATGAATAATATCTGAGCTTCACCGAGATCCTAACCAGAGGCCCCTCACGGTGAACTCTCCCTCCGAAGGTCTCCTGGACTTAACAATAAAAGGTTTGAATGTTTTTCCACAAAGTTAAGCCTGTAAGAAGAACATAAATAAAAAAATGTTATTTATTCATCCTGAGTTTCAGGTCTTTATCAGGGCTATAGAATAAAAGAGATAACAACCATTATTTAGAGAAACATAAAATTGAAAAGAAATAGTATAGTACCAAATTTGGGAATTATACATAATATTGAATTGAATAATACAAAATAGTTAATTAATAACCTTGGAATTAGACCTGCATTTGAGTAGAAAAATTCGTTGTTTTAAATAGTGGGCCAAACGTTGATGAAGCGAACAAAGGTAATTTATTTGAGATTTGAAATCCTGGCATGGGAATATCAAGAACAGAGACCGATAAGATGGAAGATAAATAAGTAAGAAAGTAGAAATCTGAGCCGGAGAATCAGTGATGAAAGAGGACGTTGGAGTTCTCGCATGAGAACTTACAGGTTCAGTTGAATAAGTCTGAAGAGAATC
>NW_027115357.1:433025-436270 GCF_000696795.3 Halyomorpha halys | reverse complement strand
AATAATATCTGAGCTTCACCGAGATCCTAACCAGAGGCCCCTCACGGTGAACTCTCCCTCCGAAGGTCTCCTGGACTTAACAATAAAAGGTTTGAATGTTTGTCCACAATAAACTTGTTTTTTTTTCACAATGTTCCCTTTCGCCATGGCAAGCTACTGAAAACCCCGATTTCTATGGTAAAAAAATTATTAACAAATTAAACAATTTTTGCGCGTAGCTCATCAAAAACTTTACATTTTTTCTTTTTATATAATGCCATTTAAATGATGATTGAATTGCAAATAATAAACAAAGATAAATCATTAATTGCAATAATTAATTAATTGGAGAAGATGTTTGGGGGGAGGAGGGATGCGGTCTGTAAGAAGAACATAAATAAACAAAAAATATTATTTATTCATGCCGACGTTTCGACTGAGTTTCAGATCTTCATCAGGTCATTATAGTCGGCGTAAAGTAAATAAATATGGTTTTGTTTATTTATGTTGTTCTTTGCTGACCGCACCCCCCGAGAAACTTCTCCAATCATTAATCTACGGTAAACTATCTACACCTTATTATTTTTCTACACGTTAATAAACCTCATCTTTGCCATATTTACTTCACCTATCTGTTTTATTTTTTCCACCTAACTCTGACGAGTATTCTTCTTCAATTTATGAGTCTAGATCTGTATTTAGAACTTTACCACACCTGATTGAATTTATTTATTTTTTTTTAAATACTACTTTTTATTTATTGATAGATATTACAATCTGCCTACACTAAAAAAAAACAAAATGAACATAATCAAACTTATTGTATTTATTAGTAACTAGTTTCAAGTCTACTTCCTTATATTATTATTATTTCCTTATTATTTACTTTATAAACATAACAATTGTTTTCAACAATGGTCTTCATCAAGGCTATATAATAAAAGAGATAACAACCATCATCTAGAGAAACATAAAATTAGAAAAAGAAATAGTATACTACCAAATTTGGGAATCGTACATAATATTGAATTGAATAATACAAAATAGTTGATTGATAACCATGGAATTAGACCTGCATTTGAGTAAAAAAATTCGTTGTTTTAAATTGTGGGCCAAACGTTTATGAAGCGAACAAAGGTAATTTATTTGAGATTTGAAATCATGGGAATATCAAGAACAGAGACGGATAAGATGGAAGATGTAGAAATCTGAGCCGGAGAATCAGTGATGAAAGAGGACGTCGGAGTGGAGTTCTCGGATGAGAAGTTGCAGGTTCAGTTGAATAAGTCTGAAGAGAATCAGAGGGCTGAGTTGAAGAATTCGGTTGGGAAAGGGCCGGTAGAGTTGCAGAATTTTGGTGTGAAGTGCTCTAGAGTAATGAATATGGATGAGATCTAGATAGGTTGTATATTCTGGTGCAGTGACGTGTTTGTGGATTGTTGTTTTTACCTCGTTGGCCCCATGTTACTGGATTCATAATGAGGTGTAGATAGTTGACCGTAGATTACTAGCAGAAGATGGTCAGGGGGTGTGGTCAGTAAGAAGAACATAATAAACAAAAAATGTTATTTATTCATACCGACGGTTCGACCTGAGTTCATCAGGGCTATAGAACAAAAGTGATAACAACCATCATTTAGAGAAACATAAAATTGAAAAGAAATAGCATACTAACAAATTTAGGAATTATTAATTATCCAATTCAATATTTTATTATAATTTCTAAATTTGTTAGTATACTATTTCTTTTCAATTTTATGTTTATCTCAGTGATGGTTGTTGTCTCTGTCGAAACGTCGACATAAATAAATAACATTTTTTGTTTATTTATGTTCTTACTGACCGCACCCCCCGACCATCTCCAATTATTAATCTACTGTCAACTATCTACACCTCATTATCAATTACAATAATTATTTGAAAGATACAGCCTATTGAACATTTGCCCAAAATTAAAAAATATTTATAGAATCAAAGAGAACCTTACTCTTTAATTTTATTTTTTTCTTATTATATTTTGATAGCTGTACACCTCAAACATTCTAAATTATCATGTTTATGATACTTAATTGCATACATAGGTTCTTATCGGGCCAATATTAGTAATGAGAGATTAAACAGTTTTTGTATTACAGTTTAATAGTTATTTATAGTTTAATTATAAAGTATAGTGATGCCAGATTATATTCATTAGATTTTTATTTCTCACTAAATAATAAATATATATAATGAATGATTATTCCAATGTGTAAACAAATATAATAATGTATGTTTAATTTTAACTGAAAATATTTCATATCAAACTTCCAAATGTGCTCAATTATTAATATATACTCCAAATAAAACAATTGCAAAGCATTAACGGATCTGTTGGTTATAAATAAAAATTACACGATTCTATAAATAAACTTTTACACATTTGCTGTTTGCATTTGGTTTTCCTCATTACCTGGAAGGAATGTGACTACACTCTACTTGTCAAACTTTTTTTTTTGTTTCTCATTCAAGTAACGTTGCTCTCGAATATATATTTTACGATTTGTTGTATGAAAATTTAAAAAAAAAAAATTAAAATAATAATTATAATTTTCGATTCCCTTATTATTTTTTTTTTACCCCTAAATTTATTCGTGTTGTATAAATATTTCAAGTTTATAAAACGCTTTGTTCCTCAACTGCGTTCATTATTTATTTTAATTCACTAAAGTTTATTTAATTAAATAATTAAATTTATTAAAGAATAATATATTTCAATGGTGATATTGGACCGTCGCTCGCCGGGTGTCTTAGCGGGGCGGGTATGGATTGCCTTTTTTGTGTTATGATCTCATCTTGTGAGATTGTGACATGTCGTAAATCGTCCAAACTACTTGCTATAGTTGTCTATTTGAAAAGTCAGATATACGAGAGTGGAGGGTTTCATGCCGTTTTTCAATTTCAGGGGCTTTTTAAACATTGCTCGATTTAACTATCTTAAAGTCTCCTCTTCTCGTTTTAAGCTAATATTTCAAAAGTGATATAGGACCGTCGCTCCCCGGGGTTCTTGGCGTGGCGGGTCCGGCGGGGAAGGATTGCCAAGACACTTTTTTGTGTACAAATCTACTTTAAGTTGTTCTACTTCATTTATTTTATTATTATTATTTTTTTTTTTTTGAGGCAGATATATATATAGGCAGATAAATATATTGTTAAATTATGCGTGAGTCAACCCCGTGAGTTCAGGAGCCCTCAAGGAGAACCAGCCTCTATAAAGTGGGGTGTCCTAA
>NW_027115357.1:427955-432771 GCF_000696795.3 Halyomorpha halys | reverse complement strand
CATTAACGGATCTGTTGGTTATAAATAAAAATTACACGATTCTATAAATAAACTTTTGCACATTTGTTGTTTGCATTTGGTTTTCCTCATTACCTAGAAGGAATGTGACTACACTCTGCTTGTCAAACTTTTTTTTTGTTCTCATTCAATTAAAGATGCTCTCGAATATATATTTTACGATTTGTTGTATAAAAATTAAAAAAAAAAAATTAATTGGTTGGATTGCCAAGACACTTTCTTGTGGATAAATTTACTTTAAGTTGTTCTACTACATTTATGATTTTTTTTTTTTTGAGGCAGATAATTGTTTATATTGTTACATTATGCGTGAGTCAACCCCGTGAGTTCGGGAACCCTCAAGGAGAACCAGCCTCTATAAAGTGGGGTGTCCTAATATAGAGAAACATCTTGTGTTATAGCGTCTAATAATAAATATTTATTAATGTTGTATCAATTTATTTCTACTGGATAATTTTGATTTTTTATTAGTAATTATGGTTAAATTTAATTTAAAATTTTCTTTGTTTTCCAATTTTAAATTTAATATACTAGTTACTTTTCCTATGTTTTCTTTTCATTTTACCTATTTTTATTTTGTTCTTGTTTGTAATGTTAGTAGTGTCAGTCGATAATAATCATATTCTAGTATATGGTATAATAATATAATCATCATATAATAATCGGCAAAATTCCGACATTCTACATGTTTGCATATCTGGACGTTTGTTACTTTCGTTATCTAAGCATTCGTAGGTATTTTTGATTTTTAGGAGCTTGCGAACATGTGGATCCGCCTTAATGTTTTAGACACCTCTACAGCACAATTAAATCACTATCCCAAACAAAATTCGACCGTAGTCACGAAGCTCAAGTGCTCTCTTCTTTTTTTCGTCAACCTCATGCAATGTTAGCAGAGATAACGCAGTATTTGTTCGACAGTACCCTCTCTCGTTCTGTTTTTTTTAAGTCGACCCATTTCACAAACAGGTCCGTGTATTTCAGTTGTCCTGTTACTTCCTGCCAACAAAAAAAATAAATAAACGGCGTATTTGTTTCCGCCAGTTTCCCCAGAAGATTTTTTAAATTAAAATAACAATCAGGTACACGACATACAATCGTATGTTTCTGTAATCTTTTTTTTTCATCTATCAGACACTATAATCTATCGAAATATATAATCAATACCACTTTCTGTTTTAAAAGCTGTATACCTTTAGTAGCAAATGAAATTATAAGTTAGACAATTCCGGAAAAAAAAAGAAAGTTTTTGTCATTAAATGGATGATTAAATCATACAAATAAAAAAATAAAAATAAGTGTAACGCTATAACCCAAGAAGGGTTAGAGTTACTTTGTGAGGAATGACAGTACTTCCTTACTTGACCAACGGTTTTGCAAGGAGGTGATTTGATACACAAGTACACAGTTTGTGAGGACCCGCTGGGTAGACTTACAGCTACAGAATATAGAAATATATTTATCTTTATAATCATATTACAAAGATATATTTTAATATGTATTTTTATTATTATTTTTTTTTTTTTGTGGAAAATTATTTTTTCGGGAAATAATAAGTCGTTACACCATAAGTATCAAATGATAATGTAGAATTTTTGCCATTTTTCGAGAAAAACCAAACACGTTCTGCCGCTAAAAACAGATTAGAAACCTCTGCGCTATAAATACCTACTGATTGAATTAATAGAAAATAATTATCTTCCACAGCTATATTCGAACCCGCGTCCTTGGAATTAGTAGTACAATGTCTTACCACAGAGAGTGCTACTCCCACATATAGCGCTTATTAATTTATTCATATTTTAGACGTTTTGGGAAACTGTGTCACCCTCTTAATCATCTATAATTTATTTTTTTTAATTGTAGGAAGATAGTCCGGGTGGTGGTCAATAAAGGTATCAAAATAGTAAAAGAAAACTATTAATTGTTAACCAACGTTTAACTTGGGGGTTGTTACTGTGTCTCAATTATGTTGAGTCATAATTGTATTTATAATTGTTTTATAGAAAAAAGACAAATCAATAAATAGTTTTTTTAATAATTTTGCTTATTTACCTCCTCATCCAGTAACTTGCTTAACTACTTGCTCCCTCAAGATTATTGGATGATACATAATTTTTAACTATATAACAAATTTTAATTTTTTATAATTAAATGTACAAGGAAATCTTAAATATTTTTCTGATATCTCGAATCTAATTATGTAATAACAATTAATAGAACTAGCCCCCCTTTGATCTTTGATCCTTTATAAATCTAGTTGACTAAACAGGTACGACGGGCTACACTGGAAAGAGCTCAGTTGGTTAACATATGAGGGATCAATGCTATACCACAATGTGGTATGTGACATTTGATATTGTTTTGTTTCTTTAACAATAATACTGTATTGTTTTAAGTTATCGACTGAAATCATTGTTTTTACAACATATAACTTATTTTTTTAAGTTTTGTTATTTCAGTGTTTTAGTTAAAAATACACCCAGGCTTTTACGGACTGATTTTTTTCATTGTACATGTGTTTTTAATTATTTAAATAGATCCACTTTTTGTATTTTTTTGTAAATAAAGACATTAAAAAAAAAAAATAGAAAAATTAAAAATTTGGATGAAGTAACCTATTTTTTGTCTTTTGGGCTATTGGACTGTATTCACCCATCTTAACATAATTAGTGTTCTGATTTCATATCCAGACTGAATAATTGTTATACTTTTTTTGATATAACTCTTAGACACTTATTGGTGGTTCTATTAATATAAGTCCTCACCACGACGACAGTAAAACCCCGACTCGTCCTGTTGGGAAATAGCGCAGCTGACATCAGATCCCTAGGGGGTGGCTCCTACAATAAAACAGAGCGCTGTCTCTGTGTCCACCAATCGATATCGCCGCTTTGGCTCTCTTCCTAAACAGCGGCTATCCTATTGGGTAACGGATTCAGCCAATGACAATTCTCCTTCCAAGGTCTCTGGTAGGAATAGCTTCCAAAATAGTAGCGTTTGAACTATTCCGTTAATCACTAAGTTGCACAACTGTTTCCGCAAACAAGAGGTGAAATCGCCATACGGATTTTCCGCATAAATAATAATCAAAACAATAATGTTAAATAATAATCAACACAAGCAAGGAGAAACATCCCAATAACACACCACTAGTGCTGCATGCAACCAAAAACAAGCATAATTTTGATTTTGACAATACTATGATTTTATGTAAAGAAAATAATATATTCTAAAGAAAAATACATGAATCCATATAGATATCAGAAAATATTAATTATACAGTGAATTTTAAAACATACACAAAAATTCTGAACCAACACTATGCAGAGATCATAAGTTTATGATCCATAAATTATGGAAAATATGGGATAAAATTAATATTGATAATCATAATTAACCTTAATATGAATTGTAATAATAAAATAAAGAGGAGATTTAATCAAAATATAGTTGAAATAAATAAATTTAATGCCAGACCTGTGTGGGGAAGGTTACAAATATTGCTGTGGTAAATTATAACGGTGAAGGTTGATAAATTAGGTAATTAGACATAAACTAAGAATGGCCATATATTATATAAAGTACCCTGCCCAACTTTATTTTTTAAATGTTGAGGTTCTAAAATTGTATTAAGGTATGATAATTTATTATTAATATTGTTAATTGTTTAAAATTGTTAAAGATCATATATATGTATAATAAATGCTGTTTGTGATAGATTGTCCTTGAGGATGGGCGAATTGGCCGAAACGTCGGACTTAATAGTTTAATATTTAAATAAAAATAGTTTTGATACTAGAATTAGAAATAAAATAAAATTTATTTATTTAAATAATAATATAAAGGTTTAGTGAACCAGAAGGTTCGATTCCGATACCTCCAGTTATTCTCTACAGCGACGCCCATCATTAAGACGCCCCCGCGTTAAGACTGATTTAGTAGATTTAGGTCTGCTAAATCAGTCTTAAGGGACGTGCACGGCCGTGCAGGCTGGGGCGCAGGTCCCATTGCGCTTGGTTCGGAACGTTGTGGGTTCGATTCCCACCTGGAGAAGTTAACATTAATTTTTCGGCGGTCCCGAGGAATGAATCTTGACACTCCCACCTTGGTTAGTATGCGATGGCAACTCAGGTAGCCGCCAGGGGCTGGCAAAAAGGAGGTCCACTTGCCGGACTTGTTCCCCCCACCAAATACCAGTAACCAGTACCAGAAATTAGTCTTATCGCAACTCTCCTATTTACGTTTCGGTCTATCCTTTGAAAGTTTACCCGTCGGTTCCGTGTTTATTTACTTATTAGAGATCCGCTCGTTACCAACTTCCACAACCTTAAACTCCCATCTTAAAACATGTAGACAAAATTAATCTATGTATCTCACTATTTCATTTTAATATAAATAGATTGTAGGAAGATAGTCCAGATGGCCATCAATAAAGGTATCAAAGTGGTAAAAGAAAAACTATTTATTGTTAAACATTTCGCCCCATTTTGCAGGGTTTCGTCAAGGCTAAATGAAAAAACAAGATACAAACATTATAGAATTGACAAAACATTAAAATAAAAAACATTTCAAAACAATTGTTTTGTTTATAAAGTATATAAAAAATAAATAATAATAATAATATATGGAAATATACATGTACGTGGACTAGAAACTAGTTACTAATAAATACAATCAGGTGTGATTAAGTTCTATATACAGGTCTAGACTAATAAATTGAAGAAGAATACTCGTTAGAGGTAGTTGTAAAAGATAAAACAGACAGGTGAAGTAAATATGGCATATGCGAGGTATA
>NW_027115357.1:425279-427143 GCF_000696795.3 Halyomorpha halys | reverse complement strand
GTCATTACGACAGGTATTAATTCTTAATTAAAATGTTACTGTTAATTCTCAATTTGTAAAGTTTATTTGGTATCTTCTAATATAGCACAGAAATTTGTAATTATCTAATTCCTCTTTTATATATATTTATTAGGATGTTTGAAACGAAATTCAAATTTGCTTAGAGTGTTATTAAACTTAATAATAATAAAAGCTTAGTGAAGCCGAAGATTCGATGCCGATACCATTAATTGTTCTCTACATAAATCTGTCTAGTGACGCTCCTCCAAACCCAAGATACTTCATTATTCTTAACGCAATCCTCCCATCTACGCTTCGGCCCCCCTCCCTCGGACGTTTACCTGCCAATTCAGTGTTTATTAATATTTTAGGGATCCGCCCGTTACTAAGTCTCACAACCCATGTTATTCGCCGCAATGCTATTACCTGAATTATGTTTACTGTAAAATTTTATTTTCAAAAACCTCAAGACGCTGTTCTTCCTTTGGTGTAAGAGGTCACGTTTCGCATACATAAAGCACATTGGGAAAAATGAAAAGCATTTCTCGTCTATAACCTCGCTTTTATTTTATTTAATTTTGGTTTTTTAGTTACTTTAGAACCCTTAAATCTGTTCAAATGTATTTCCTCCTGTATCTATATCACCGAAATTGCTCCCATTTCTACAGCTAACCATGTATTTTGTTTTATTTTTATTTATTTCGAGACTTGATTCCTTAATGGAGTTTATTAACGTATTTGTATTTAGTTTTATAGTTTCCTTGTCCTCTCCCAATAATACCAAGCACGGGTGTTTTACCACCTCAAGTTAAACCCTTTTCGGTATTCATCACACTTTTAATAACGTATTCTAGTGCTAGATTAAATAAGATAGGTGTTAGGGAATCTCCTTGTTTTAAACCCTTTTCTTCCAAATGATGCATGTGTACCAAATCGGGCAACTTATGTACAATAGCCTAAAAATAAATTTTTCTGTTACTGTATCCAAACCGTCTCCGACGAGCAAAAAAAACCGAATTATTTTCTTAACTTAAAAACTGAATAACGGAAATAATTGATATAACATGAAAGTATAACGTATTGTTGGAAATTCAAAGAGTTTAGTTGAAAGTTGAAAGTCGCTGAAAGTATTTACGATATATGCTCAAATATGCTGATTTTAATTTATAAAAAAAAAAGATTATAGGGAAATAGTCTGGATGGAGGTTAATAAAATTAAAAAATATTAAAGAATAACTATTTATTTTTTCTCTCTCTCTACATCTCATTCGCTGGTTGTAAAAATACTTTTACAGTTGTGAATAAACTTAATAAAGTAAAAAAAAAAAAAACTATTTATTGGTAACCGACGTTTCGCGCTACCACGCAGGGTTTCGTCAGGGCTAAATACCAATATACCAACATGGTAAGTATGATAAAATAAACTTATTGTAATTACATTATTACGAACATTGTTAATATAATCTATTTAGCCCTGATGAAGCCCTGCAAAGTGGGACGAAACATTAGTTAGCATCTATAAATTGTTGATCTTTAATATTTTGTATCTTAATTGACTAACACCCGGACTATCTTTTTATTATCTATTAAATATAGTAGGTTTTTCGAAAGTGCTACTATCTTTATAGAAACAGTTTTTCACATTATTTAGATTTTTCTCCAGAACAGCTGGAACGATTTTGATTAAACTCCATGTATAATTGCGCAATAAAACGTTCTTTAATATCAAATACGTCTCATTCTCTTTAAAATTTTCTGAAAGAGCTTATAAGCCAGGTGATTTACATGACACTAAATAATGTTAGGCGAAAATATGGACAAAAAAAATTATAAAAAATGTAAACTATAGGGGTATTCATGATGT
>NW_027115357.1:423745-425159 GCF_000696795.3 Halyomorpha halys | reverse complement strand
ACCAAAGATCATGAATACCCCTTATATACAGTCGGTTTGAGCTTTTTCATCTTAGAACCTTTTCATCTTGTTTACAAAACATTTACAACTAAAAGTAGGTTCATTTGATTAGCTGAAGTGTTGATCTTTTTAGTTGTCGGCAGGCGGCCCCTATCTCGTACCTTCTGATATCCGTATCAGCTTTCCAAAGTGGGTTTTTCTTTTATCAGCTCCGTTATAGATTGTCTAGAAGTGCCCCTAACGCGATTTTGTTCTTATTGCATAACCGAATGTACTGGGTTTGGTATTCGCTTTCTTATGAGAATAGTCCTTATCTTAAGTTTTTTAACGAGATGAAAGACTCAACGTGTGAGGTGGATAAATAAATATGAAAAGAACGATGAGGTGTATGTAACACATCCCTAAACTTTAGTACAAGAGCCGGAGAGAAGAAAGAAAAAAAGGCAGTTATTTAACCCCAATTTATTATTACTTTAGTCAAAATTGATGAGTCTGCCAAGTATAGGGGGAATAAAAAATGGCGGCTATTTCAGAACGTTAAAAAAAATTAATTTTTATTCAGAGCTCTATATCTTTAAAACTACCAACAAAACTAGACAACATAAGAGAACATAATTTAAAGTAGTGTAAATTTGCTAAATTATTAGCCCTAATAGAGCTATTTACGTTGAATAGTTTTCGAGATATAGCTTTTTAAAAAGCAACATTTCATAATGAAATAGAAAAAAAATCAGTAGTAGTAAATTTATTTTGACAAATGTATATCTCAAAAACCATTGATGTCTATTAACACTCTAATTAAAGTAAATAAAGTAGTTTATGATGTTTATCCTTGTAGGAGTTGTGGTTATTATGTTATTTTCAAATATTGTGTCCTAACAACTAGAAATTAACGTTTTAAGAATTTATTTTGTCAAAAATCGTAAAAACTACTACTCCTAAAAAGATAAACGTTATAAACTACTTTATATTAAATTTAACTAGCTTTAATTTGAGTGTTAATAGACATCTGTACATTGAATGGTTTTTGAGATATAGATTCCTCAAAAAAATTCACTACCTACTGAGAAAAAAAAGGCAGTCATTTAACCCCAATTTATTATTACCATAATGAAAACTATAATTATTAGTCAAAATCGATGAGTCTGCCAAGTATAGGGGGAATAAAAAATGGCGGCTATTCCAGAACGTTAAAAAAAATTAATTTTTATTCAGAGCTCTATATCTTTAAAACTATCAGCAAAACTAGATAACATAAGAGAACATAATTGAAAGTAGTGTAAATTTGCTAAATTATTAGCCCTAATAGAGCTATTTACGTTGAATAGTTTCCAAGAAAAATTTAAAAAGCAACATTTCATAATGAAATAGAAAAAAATCAGTAGTAGTAAATTTATTTTGACAAATCTATATT
>NW_027115357.1:419992-422385 GCF_000696795.3 Halyomorpha halys | reverse complement strand
CTTTATAAATTATAACTCCTCTTTGATTTTTATTTATTTATTTTTTAAAATTTATTTATTAATTTTTTTATTATTTTTTTTTTACTTTTATGATGCCATAGGCGTTGATGACCAGAGAGTTTTACGCCTTTAAGCAACGACCAACATCAACAACAATTTAGGAAAAGCTAAACATAAATTACATGATAAAATATTTTTAGTTGTTTTTGTTTCTTTTTGACCCTGATGAAGCTCTGCAAAGTGGGACGAAAGGTCGGCAAATAAATAGTTATCAACTACTTTTTTTTTTTTTTTTTTTTTGACAGCAACCTTAACCATTTTCTTCATAATTTGAATTAATAAGGTGAGTTATTTATATAGATAATATAAATCATCCATAAAACTGTCCCTTGTTTTTTTTTTCTTCGTTCTGTAACGATCCAGTACAACCAATACACGGCAACGACCATCGAACTGTTCGTCCTCACTCCCCGGTTTGGTTGTAGGGAGAACATGTCGATGTCTATTCCGTGATTAAACGCGTGCTCAGTATTGTCCGACAAGCGCCATGTCATGCATGTCTAATAATGTTAAATCGTCTTTTTAATCACTTACCACCCTACTTTAACTACGGATGAGTAAATGGAAAAACTGAATATTGTCATATGACCACGAAAACACGGAAGAACTTACTGGAATAAAGTACATACTAAAAGGTGGAATATCAGGAAAAAAACAAATAAGGAAGTGAAAAATAAAATAAGGGAAAATAAATAAAATATTCATATTCTCCGTCTTTTTTTTTTTCCGTGTACTGTATTTTTTTATATTCCTTTTTTATCTACTGTTTTATTTGTTATTATTTCCGTTTCCATTAATTATCTGATACTTTTTTTGTAATTCTTGTTTATTTATACTTTTCAATTTACATCTTAATTTTATTTTATTTGTTCTTTTTTATTTATATTTTCACTTAATTATTTCATGTCATCTATTCTCTTACTTTGTTAAATTATTTTTGGTTGTTAATCTTTTTTTAGCCCTGCAAAGTGGGGCAAAACGTTGATTTTCTATCGTTTTATTACTATTTGAGTTTTTTTTTTATAGCACCCCGTACAATCTTCTTTTTATATTAAAGCATATACTTAAAGTTTATTTGTACAAATCATGTCATTACCTTCTCCGATTTTATATATTATATTTCATTTTTTTCCCGAATATATTTGACTTTCCAACGGTATATTGTGCTCCTCTGTTACTAATATTATTTCCGGATTCTTTTTTCAACTTAAAAGATTTTTTTTTTTCCTTCAGTTATGTGTTTAAAATTTGTTTTTATATTCTTCCATTTTTATTCCTGCTATTAAACAACTTTCTTTAAGGCACCTTATAGAAATTGAACTAAGTAAGATGGTCAAGTGAGTAAAGGGCGCTAATATTTTGTTGTGCCTATGTTTCGCCATGAGGTTCAGACCTTCTTCAGGGTCATAAGGTAGACAAATGATATATACCATATTTTAAATATAAGAAGATGATCAGGGTTGCGGTCGAAAAAAGAACAAATAGTTTATATATTTGAACAGCCCTGATGAAGCCCTGCAAAGTGGGGCGAAACGTCGGAGATTAAAATAGTTATAAGCTATTTATTCTTTTTTTGACCGCAACCCTAACCATCTTCTTATATTTAAGTTTTATTGTCAACTACATATACATATATACCATATTTTGTTTGTTTTGCTACATATTTCCTCCTTTCTTATTACACGCATATATTCTTATTCTTTACAATGCAGCTATATAGTTTATTTTGTCTTTGATCGCTGTTTTTATTCGTATTATTCACTCACTTCCATGTGTAATTTTATATATAATTATTTTTTTTTTAGTTTTGAATACATGATTTTAGTAAATAAATTGTTTTACAATGTTGATATATATAGTTTTTTTTCCCGAATATTGACAGCGGTTCTCAACGAAAGTTTTTTAGCACCCCTCATTCAGTGGCAATACACAATGGATGGTAAGGACACCCTGATCATAAATTTTGTTCCTGTCATAAATGACTAGCTACTGACCTGCCTCAATCCAGAACGGCGGGTTGTCTGAGAACTGTCAGAAAGTACTTACTAAAGTACTACTAAAAAAACAAATACATTTTTTATATACAATATAAATCAGGGAAACCTTTACTAATGTTTACTAAAAGCATGTTTAATTACTGACCAAACGCTGTGGAAACGAAATATATAATAGAAAGTTATAGTTAGTGTTTTCAAAAAGTTTACATATCATACTTTACAGACTGGTTTTAATTCCACAGATAGAAAAAAATCAACCAAAACTTTAAAAAAAAAAAAATCAAAAAGTATTAAATATTAAATTTTCCAATCCGATATTTATTTACTTGCAGACTT
>NW_027115357.1:417062-418844 GCF_000696795.3 Halyomorpha halys | reverse complement strand
TTTTCACTCAATTTAGGTATGTTATAATAAATTACTATAATGAAAACTTTGAAATAAACAATAAAATAAAGTTTTGGAAAGAAAGGTTATAAAACAAGTTTCTCCGAAAATCTGCAAGGAGCTCTTATGCGTTTAACATTTAATATGACTTTAAATAGTGCTGCTCACAATCCTATACTTGTAACATTTAACATGGTAAAACATTTCAGATTTAACACATCATGAATACCCCTATTTAATAAAATTTATTACTATATTATATAAAAATATATCTAGTAAATGTGATATTAGTTCTATTATAATGACTTGATACAGACTTGTGGAGTTTATTTATGTTGTTTCTTTGCTGACCGCACCCTCCGACCATCTTCTCCAATCAGTGATCTACGGTCAACTATCTACACCTCATTATGACATCAATGATTAAGGTTGTCTCCTTGAGAATGGCCTAAGGGCCGAAACGTAGGTTTTTAGAAATAAATAGTTGAGGGTAAAAGTGGGTTATTTGAAGTTTGTGTTAATAATATATAGTTATGTTATTATGATGAAAAAACAGACAAAAAACATGTGATTTAAAATATACTATTTCTGACTTTAGTTTTCATTTCTAAAATATCCATGATAATATTAACATAAATAAAGACTTTTCGGTTCTACTGTGAAGTATTCGTTCTAAATGATTCGCAGTTGTTGGAGGTAGCGAGTTGGTTTCGCATGTCTTCCCTCTTCAGGTAAAACATAATAACATCCTTCTCGGAACTTTCCCATGGCCTTTTTACCGATTCCGTCTAACGCTTTCAGTCCTCCGAGAACTTCCAGGTCATTTTGTACTGCAACTTTTTCAGGAACGAATGACAAAAAGAAACTTCTAATGAACGCTGTAATCAATATATACGGGGAGAAGATGGTTAGGGGAGGTGCAGTCATAATGTAACACAAATAAGTTTAAATAAGTTATTTAATAGTGCCAACGTTTCGGCCAGAAGTTTTAGTCTTCATCAGGGCTAAGAACAAGTTATCAACCTATGAATACAAAAAATAAAATATTAACAGAATGACGTATACTTAGGTCGCTTGGCTTTGCGATTTCCTACTAGCAGGTGAGCTCTTGGTCTTATTCTCTTTTTTCTTATCTTTCATATCAAGGTTAATTATAATTATCATCATTAATTTTATCTCATATTATTCATAAATTAATTTTATTCAGAATCTCTGCATAGTGTTGGTTCAGATTCCTCGTTTCTGTTTTAAAATTCACTGTATAATTAATGTTTTCTCATAACTAAATGGACTCAAGTATTTTTCTTTTAAATGCATTATTTTCTTTATGCAAAATCAAAATTCTCTTTTTCATCATAGAAATGTACAAAATAAAGATTGGCTAAATGAAATGAGTTTGTACATGAAAAAATAATATAAATAGTACTATATAACCAATAAATTCAACTTTCGTTTTTTGTATTTTTATCGGCAACTTTTTAATTTAATTATCTAGACTTATAATGTCTACATAAATATATGTTAGTGTTTTGTTAAATAAAAAATTAAAAAGATTTGAAAACATTTATTTTATATGATATTATATTATTTTATAGTATTTTGTATATGATAGAATTTTAAAATATACAATCTTAAACAAGATTTAATTATTGAATTCAAAGTTTGGAGAGATATTATTCCTTCCATAATAAACTCCCAAACCCACTAGTTTCTAACCTTGCTTCCTCTTCCATTCCTGGCAATCCTCCGAGGCGCCTGAAAAGAAGATAGCCTCGTGACCTT
>NW_027115357.1:415330-416564 GCF_000696795.3 Halyomorpha halys | reverse complement strand
GAACGCTGTAATCAATATATACGGGGAGAAGATGGTTGGGAGGTGCGGTCATATTGTAACACAAATAAGTTGAAATAAGTTATTTAATGGTGCCAACGTTTCGGCCAGAAGTTTTAGTCTTCATTAGGGTTAAGAACAAGTTATCAACCTATGGATACAAAAAATAAAATATTAACAGAATGACGTATACTTAGGTCGCTTGGCTTTGCGATTTCCTACTAGCAGGTGAGCTATTCGAGTTATTCTCTTTTTTCTTATCTTTTATATCAAGGTTAATTATAATTATCATCATTAATTTTATCTCATATTATTCATAAATTAATTTTACTCAGAATCTCTGCATAGTGTTGGTTCAGATTCCTCGTTTCTGCTTTAAAATTCACGGTATTATTAATGTTTTATGATATGGAAATGAACTCAAGTATTTTTCTTTTAAATGCATTATTTTCTTTATGTAAAATCAAAAGATTTCTCTTAATAAAAATAAAATCAAAATTCCCTTTTTGATTATAGAAATGTACGAAATAAAGATTGGCTAAATGAAATGAGTTTGTACTAGAAAAAATTAATATAAATAGTACTTATATTACAATAAATTCAACCTTCGTTTTTGTATTTTTATCGTAAACTTTTTAATTTAATTATCTAGACTGCATAAATATATGTTAGTGTTTTGTTAAATAAACTGCTAAAGTTAATTAAAAAGATTTGAAAAAATGTATTTACACCGAATCGATAGAATTTTTAAAAACTACAATCTTACACAAGATTTAATTATTGAATTCTAAGTTTGGAGAAAATCTTTAATTAATTAAAACACGGAGAACACAAATATTCATTTGTTGCCAGGCCTAAAACAATGCAAACAGAAAACAAACCTGTGAAAGGAGCACAACCGGCCTTTCATGTCCAAAAACCGACACCCGTCGGCCACAAATTCAGGTCAGCTTGTACCAGCCAATCCGAATAATCATCCATACACTTGCACATTCACTAATTTGCCATTGTTCGACCAACATTTTAGGGGCACCTTAATAGTTTTGTAATTGAGTGTAGCAGATGAAAATCATGCCATCTTTCCGATTTTTAAACGATTTTTTTTCTTTTTATTTATTACCGGAGATTTTTGGTCCTTAGAGTGGCGTATCAGCCGAAACCTTCAACATTTTGTTTATTAATTAAATTTGGTGAAATAATTTCGCCTTTAAATTTTCACATTAATTGTTTCTGTTAA
>NW_027115357.1:413009-414435 GCF_000696795.3 Halyomorpha halys | reverse complement strand
TATTACAACATGCCTAAATTGAATGGAAAGTTGAAGTTGTGTGAGCAGCTGAGTGCCCTCTTAATCTTCTTATTTGTATCTATATCTACATCTTCGTATTTGGAAGAGAATCAAGATGGGCTAATTGACAACTGTCATTACATTATTATTATTGTCCTCCATTGCTTTATTAGTTACAAAAACATCCAAAACAATACTAATACAATCAAAACACAAACTACGTGCAAATAATCAAATATAACAAACAAAATGAGCTCAGCTGGTCTGTTGTGTGACGTCATTCCCCCATATAGCACACCTACTAACAGACTCTCAATAATGTTATATGTCATATCGTTTTAACATGGTAAAAGAAGGAAATATTTCTCCATTTAACATGAGTTTTTCCATTTAACATGTTAAACTAAAGATCATGAATACCCCTAATATGTAACCTGATTTTTTATATTCTTTAGTTGTTTTGATGTCATACCAAACGTTTGTTTAGTAAGAAAAAACTACTATAACCTTGGCAAGTCCGTGCAAATCACATTTATCCTGCACCGTGGTCAATGCCCTACTTTTCATGACCTACAAACTTTGACGCCGTCGGAATTAATAAAATACTTTGGACTGACGCTTGATATCTGATCCTAACTGTGTACGTCAAAACAATATTATAAGCTCTTTAATATTCTACTTAAGTCATCATTATGTCTTTTTAATTAACAATATGAATTTCCTCAAATCAAAATCCTCAATATTAATTATTTTTTCTACTTATATCGATATGCTATTTCCTAATTGAAGAGGTATAGTACTGGGCGATTGTATAAACAAAATTAATAAACTATTATTTAGGTCAAACCATATAAAATCATAATAACTATTGGGTTTAATTATTGTATTAAAAAGTACAAAAACCAAAACACGCTCTTAGTAAAGTTAACCAAAAGATTTTTTTAGGAATAATCAAGTAAAATTTTTCAGCATCTATTGAGACCCTTAAATACAATTTTCATATAAATAAAAAAAAAATTATAATTGTTTATTAATTGATAATTAATTTATTCTCTTAAAAAATGATAATTTTGTCTTGATTAAAAGTTTTTTTTTTTTTTTCTTCATATAGAGTTTTTTTGTATAAAATGTTACTGATTTTAATAACGTTTCACTTTCTTTAAATGTTAACGGATTTTTACTCGTTACAATCTATCAAGAGAAGGTTTTTCGTAATACATAATAATAATAATAATAATAATAATGGCACTGCTGAATTGCCACGCTTCCAACTCGTATCGATATCTTTTATTTTATTACTTGATAATGAAGCTGTAGATTATTAAAATATTTAATTTTTGTTTAAAAAAAAAAAAAAGTAAAAACTATTTAATCTGAGCCAACGTTTCGTCTCACGTTGCAGGGCTTCATCAGAGCTTAGAAAGAT
>NW_027115357.1:405045-408409 GCF_000696795.3 Halyomorpha halys | reverse complement strand
AGAGTGGAGAGGGATAGGGAGGGATAAATAAAAGAGGGAAGAAGAGAGATGATTATGCAAGGTGGGACTGGCCAGACCTGGAAGGCTGAATCGATACCACACCGTCCTCTCTGGCTCCTACTCTACAGGCCAAAGCTAAAACCATCTCTCAATGCCCTATGCTATATCTCTCTCTATATATATATGTATATAATTTCAAGATAAATATAATAAAAAAATAACAAGTTGTATGCTGTACTAACGAAATGAATTCTTGTTCCGCGTGCAGCCTTATACAAAAGAACTCGGCGCATGAAAACCAGCCCATATTAAACATTAATTTCAATTAAACATAACATGTAAGCACATTTCTAGCGGTTTCAAAACCGTCACTAATTAGGTTATTTATTTAATACATCGTATAAACTACCAAACGATCAAGCGAATAATATTACAAACCAAATGAAATTAAGGCGCGCGGTGTAAATGAAATGGTACCATCCTCCCCAAATATTTGTAAATAAATAATAAATTCTGTTGTTTGTAAGTTTGTAAATAAAGTTGAAGATTATTGGCAGCAGTGCCGTAACTCAGCAAAGTTTCGAGTTTTGGGCGGAAATACATGTTTTGAGGTCTATTTTTCCCCTTGATACAATCGAATTAAATAAACCTCATTAATAGGATCGATTTTTCACAATTTTTTAGATTTTCTCGAAAACAGCTCATAAACGTTTTGATAAAAATCGGCAAAGCATTGATAATTCAATAGTCTTTAATATTAGTTAGATCTATAGTTTTATACTAAGACGAATTTAAAAAACAAAATCGTCTATAGTAAAAATCTTTGCATTATTGATATAATATATTTATTAAATGTTGTTATTTATTGTTTTAATTTATATATTTATTGTTTTCAGAGTGATTTCAGTATCTTTAAACCTTACCATGGAAAAAGGGAACATTAAAAAAAAAAAAAAAACGGCACGTAAATTGGTTTAATAATTCAAAAGTTTATTATGGACAAATATTTGACCATTCCCTTTTATATATAGTTCTAATAAAGCTCTTGCCCACTTATTTCTCGATCACTATTGGTTATTATTTCGTCATATTATGATTATCAAGTAACTTTTGACAGGTGAAAATAAACAATTAAGAACAAAAAAAAAATGTAAACTCCTTGTTTGAATATTTAGTATTCATTCCTTTTGAGTAAAGAGGGAACATAAATTTAGCATTGTTATAAAGGAAGAAGCGGGGCGTGTCTCAGAGCGACTCAGGTAGACCTTAGGTGCCCTTCCTTTGTCCATGGCCATCGCTGGAAATTATACTCCAGAAACGAGGAATGCTCCTCTTTCCAGTGGCAAAAGACTGCTTTACAAGTTCACAATTAATAATTGCTCATTTTAACAGCTTAGAGAGATAGCTAGATGTATTTATTGTTTTATATTATAACGCAGCCGTGCTTGACTCTAGCTCTATTAGTCTTGGTACAATAGTGTGTATAATCAAAACTGATATATATGTAAAATTTACTTTTTATTTAAGAAAAAAAAAATTTTAAATGAATATTAGTTTGTTGGTCTTTATGCACTAACATACCGTTCCTTCGATTGTCAACTTTTCGCTATGTTCAGGATTTTCCCAAGAAGGATTTATAGGCTTTTCATATTTTTTTTCGGTAAAAAAAAAAATTAACAAAATAAAGCATTTTTTGTGCTTAGCTCAGAAGATTTACATTTTTTCATGGTAGTTATATGCCAATTTGTCTCTGACTGAAGATTAAGAAAAAATGTTACTGATTCCATTAAATGCCAATTATATTTACTAAAAATTTAGAAAAAAATATAATGAGAATTTCAGTTAAGTAGGTAACGAAAATTATTTGTGAAGAGAAACTGGTTGGGCGCGCGGCCAAAATATAACAAATAAGTTGAAAGAACTTATTTAATAGTGCCAACGTTTCGGCCAGATTTTCTAGCCTTCAGGGCTGCTAGTAGGAAATCGGAAAAATTAATTAAACTAACACTTAGTTTTCCGATTTCCAACTAGCAGCCCTGATGAAGGCTAGAAAATCTAGCCGAAACGTTGGCACTATTAAATAAGGTCTTTCAACTTATTTGTATTATATTCTGACCGCACCTTCAACCATCTTCTTTTCATATATATATAATTCACGGTCAACTATCTTTTCATGATTAAAAATTTTTTTTAAGAAAAAGCAATTCATATTAGTTTTTAAATTTTTCACCTTGATTTGTTTGTAGGATTATTTTATTTCCGGTTACTGATCACAGGTGAACAACTTTTAGAAAGCTGAATGTTTGCTCTTTTTACCTATATTACGCCCATTTTGATTTAATGGTGTCATAAGGGCGAAATATTAGCTTCAAATAAAGAAAAACTTTCTGAACGTTTTATTTCATCTCTTCGGATCTAACTTGTTTAATTATATTCGGTTTTTGTCCTTTGGTGTAGTTTATTGAGCTCGTAACTTTGGACCACCACCAAGTTTAGTGTAGATTGGTTGAGTCATGTTCAGGTTAGTCGTATTTTTTTTTTCAATATATGCGGAGATGTTTAGGGGTGCGGTCAGAATATAATACAAGTAATTTAAAAAAATTGTTTAATTGTTAGTGGCAAAGTTTCGGACAGAATTTCCTTCATCAGAGCTAAGAACAAAAAACAAGATAACAACCAATGAATAAAAAAGAAAAAAATATGTACAGTATGATTAAAGTATAAAATTATACAGGAAGAAAATGAATAACAATAAAGTAATGAAAGTTGTGGAAAATAAAATTACCTATTTATAGGTTTCATTTACATAAGTGAAACAAAGGTGACAACTGTTTCAACCTGACAGCCCTCAAGAAGTCCTGCTAAGTGGGGCGAAACGTTGGTTAACAATAAATAGTTTTCTGTTACTATTTTGATACTTTTATTGACCGCCTCCCGGACTATCATCCCACAATCTGCTACATACGGTCAACTATCTTCTTCCAACAAAAAACAAGATAACAACCATAAAGAATTATATATAAGAAGATGGTCAGGGTTGCGATCAAAAGAAAAACAAAAATAGTTTACAACTATTTATTTTCCAAAATAATTATTTTACAACTATTTTTGTTTCTCTTTTGACCGCAACCCTGACCATCTTATATATCAATTTTTACAGTCAACTATATATACATATAAAGAATTATGGTTTATGAAGAAAATAACAGATTATATAGATACATATATAATATTGAAAGAAAATGTATATTTAAGTGTTGTAAGAAGTAATAGCTATATGAGGATGAATAATATTAAAATTAAGGAAGAGATAAAAAAGAAGAAAAAAGCGAGAAAGACGACTTATGTGTTATTAATTAATTAA
>NW_027115357.1:400444-404026 GCF_000696795.3 Halyomorpha halys | reverse complement strand
ATAAAAATTTAATGTATAATGTTGCATTTTTATTAAATTTACTCGAATATTATAAATAAATCTTAACTTCCCAGGAATAGATAAGAAAACATCTTACAAAGCCTTACCAACGACTTGCACGTTCTTCAACCTCTCATATTCTATCTTCTGTTAGCTTTTATGTTTTTATCAACATCAGCAACTTTCGAACCCGGTACAAGAGCCGTAAATACCCCGACAGTGTTTCCATCTCGTTTCTAAACAAAGTTCCCGCTACACCCAGTTTTTTTTTTCTCTCTTCCCGTACTTTGTTTGTATCACACTTCTAACACTGAGCAGTCTTAAAGCCACTTATTTTATTTTTTCCTGGGAGCTGTAGTGCTTCGCAGTATATCTCATTCAGATAATCGGGTTCGATTCTCATAACTATACCAAATCACAGTGATATCGTTTTCATTGGATTGGATTACGAATCTAAAACAGTTTATTTATATGAGCTGGAGTTCCACGAAATTAAATTAAAAAAAAGTTTCAAATCCTTAACCGGCTCCTACACGGTTATTCGGAATGAAATTTAAATATAAAATTGATATTCTGATTCTTCATATAACTCATGGACTCATGATGATTTACTAATCGTCCAAGAACCCAAGAGGAGAACAAATTTAGTTATTTCATCCCAATTTTTCATTATTATAATGAAAAATATTTTTTCTTTTGGAGCTCCATATTTTTAAAAACTACCTACAACACTAGAAAACCTAAAAGAACATTATTTAAAGTTGAGTAAATTTGCTATAATATGAGCTCTAATAGAACTATTTACTTATAATCTTAAAATTTTTCTTGAGACTGGTAATTTTTTGAATAAATAATTCAAATTTTATCCATTATAATCTCAAAACCTTTTATTTCTCTTATAAGTCCCACGTTTCGGCCAATCCGGCCATCTTCAGGGACAATCTACTTAATACAACTTTGAAACTATATAATTTAAACAACTCTAACTTCATGCAGGGGCTATTCTGCCCATGTCAAAAACATCAATTTCTAATTAGTCAAATATCACTTAAAACAAAGTCAAAATCAGCAGACACTATTCCTTGGATTTATTGGAGTTGTGATAAAAATTTAAGGAATAGTGTCAGCTGATTTTGACTTTGTTTTATGTGATATTTGACTAATTAGAAATTGATGTTTTTGACCTGTGCAGAATAGCCTGCATGAAGTTAGAGTTTTTTAAATTATATAGTTTCAAAGTTGTATTAAGTAGATTGTCCCTGAAGATGGCCGGATTGGCCGAAACGTCGGACTTACAAGAGAAATAAAAGGTTTTGAGACTATAATGGACAAAATTTGAATTATTTATTTAAAGAACTATTTACGTTCAATAGTTTCCGAAGTATAGCTTTTTAAAAAGCTACATTTAAAAAATAATGTACTGAAAAATCAGTAGTTGGTAAATTTATTTTGAAAAATCTCAAAACTCATAAGACGTACAAAATAAATTTCATGTTCAAAATTTATATTCATATATCGAATATCATAAAAACTACTATTTTTCACAAAGATAGTTATCATAAACTAATTTATAATAAGTTAAATTACCTTAACCTTTAAGTCTTATCAGACATCTGTACATCCAATGGTACCTGAAATATATGTTTTTATTAATCAAAATTTTATTCCAAAATCAACATTTTGTTCAATTGTTTTCAAAATATAGCTTTTTAAAAAGCTAAATATTTATAAAAAAAATAACTGCAAAATCAGTAGTAATGTATTTTGGGAATGTACATATCAGAAACCATTTTTACGCACAGATGTCTATTAGCATTCGAATTAAAGCTTGTTTAATGTCCTGTAAAGTAGTTTAGATGTGTTTCTTCTTAGGATTAGTAGTTTTTATGATATATGACAAAACATATCACAAAATGTTAATTTTTAGTTGCTCGGACAAAATTTTTGATATATGAAAAACGATATCTCAGAAACTACATAGACTTACAGATGTTTATCTGAATTTAAATTAAAGCTAATTTAATGTACTATAAAGTAGGAAATAACGTTTATCTGGGTTGGAATAGTAGTTTTTATGAGTTTCTTCTGGATATAAAATTTTACATTTGTAATTTTGTCCGAACAGGTAGAAATCAATTTATTTTAGTAAATATGATGAAAACTACTACTCCTATGTTAAATGTCATAAACTACTTTATAGTGATTAGGTTAGCTTTTATTTGAGTGCTAATAAACATCTGTACGTCTTATAGTTCCTGAGATTTTGATTTTCCACAATAAATTCTCCAACAACTGGTTTTTTAGTGCATTTTTTATGAAATGTTTCTTTTTAACTAACTGTATCTCGGGAACTATTGGGCATAAATAGTTCTATTTGGCCTCATATTTTAACAAATTCACGTTATGTTTTATTAGGTTTTCTAGTGTTGTAGGTAGTTTGATGTGGAGCCCCAAAAGAAAATTTTTTTATTTTTTATTTTTACGTCTTGAAACTGCCAGTTTTTATTCCCCCTGCCTATATTTGGTAGACTCATAAATTTTAACTAGTAATTATGCATGGTTTTCATTAATGAAATCAACTATTAGGGTGATAAAACTGACTTTTTTTCTCTCGGGCCTTAAGAGCTGTTGTGGTACTGGTGAAACATTGATTTCTTAATAGAAAGGGGAATTCTAAATTTTGAATTAAACTGAAAAAATGTTAGTAGAAAGAAAAATGAATCTTTTAGAAGTTTTGATAAAAAAAAAAAATCCTCAAATGTTTGGAGACATAATCAACCCGCCTACGCTTCGGTTTATAGCTCGGGCGTTCACCGGTCGGTTTATTTCTTTTTTTATGAATTCCCTCTTTTCTTCTCTGTCGTCTCTATTTTTCAACCTTCGCGAATTTCTATTTAGGCAGAAGAAATGATAGAGCTGTTTAATAAACAAAGAATGTTTTTGATCTAGGATAAATTAGTCACCGAAAAAGTACTACTTTTAAAAAAATCTCGAGAACTATTTACATAATTATTTTAAAATTTATTTAATGTGTTTTACAACTGTACATATAATAAATACAATAAGTAAATATGTAGTATGTTTCATTTACTCTTGAAAATATTGGGAAGGAACCACCCATTGGTGGTACTTAAGGTCTCGTGGCCATCTTCTTTTCAGACGCCTCGGAGGATTATCAGGGATTGTTAAGGATGAGAGATTAAGAATTAATGGGTTAGGATGGGTAAAGAGTTTGGAATGAAAAGACGCATTTCTGTTTTGGGTCAAATCTGCAACGAATGGGATGTCAAGGTCTTTGTGAATGAGTTTATTTGTAACGTAATAAGGAGCATCAAGGATTTTACGTAGGATTTTGGATTGTAAGGATTGGATGCGGGAGGAATTTGATGGTTTGGTAAACCCTCTGAGCTCAATTCCATATGTTCAAATTGGTCTGATATCGTTGTGTATAGAGCGTTTGTCAAGTATGTGTTGTAGCAATCGGAATCTACGAGCAGTTTATTTATATAATTAATCGTATAATCATTAGAAATACAGGTGGCTGCCAGCACTCAAAATAAAGCTAGTATTTTAAAGTCTCTT
>NW_027115357.1:398207-400394 GCF_000696795.3 Halyomorpha halys | reverse complement strand
ATCTGCAACGAATGGGATGTTAAGGTCTTTGTGAATGAGTTTATTTGTAACGTAATAAGGAGCATCAAGGATTTTACGTAGGATTTTGGATTGTAAGGATTGGATGCGGAAGGAATTTGATGGTTTGGTAGAGCCCCAGAGCTTAATTCCGTATGTCCAAATTGGTATGATTATCGTTGTTTTTTTTATTTTCAAATCCTCTTTATTGATATATAATTACAATTACAAATATATGATAATACAGAGTATATATTCATATAACTTTGCCGTATGGCAGTATAAGTTGAGTTACAGGGTCCGCTGAAGGCGGTTTCACATTGGTAACATACTAGTTGGGGTATATGTATATTTATGGGTATATGGGGTATATAGCGTATATGGGGTATCGTTGTGTATAGAGCGTTTGTCAAGTATGTGTTGTAACAATCGGAATCTACGAGCAGTTTATTTATATAATTAATCATATAATCATTTGACATACAGGTGTCTGCCAGCACTCAAAATAAAGCTAGTATTTTAAAGTCTCTTTGGGTATTTCAATTCAATTATTATTTGCTAATTTTATGAGGATATATATTTATAAAAAAATGTATTTACCAGTCTAATGAATGTATGTGAATACACAAAAAAAAAAATAAATAATAAAAAAAAACAAAAAAACTAAAAATAGAGAACTCAATACATCGGAAAATGACAAATAATCAAGCGCCATGAGAAACTGGGAGAAATCTTGCGATTCAGGTCAAATCCTTGGACTGGTTTGTTGTAGCCTCGATGTTTCTTCTCTTTTATTATGCTATAATGCGACGCAAGGTGTGAGCCTGCAAAGAATGAACCGTATCAATCGCCTATAGTGTTCTCTATAATACTGCATGCAAGCCGCTACTTTTTTTTGGTTCTTTTTTTCTTATCTGTGCCTAAAATTAGTGTTTATTTTTCCTTTAGCCCGTGCTATCAAAATATGGAAAATTGTTAAGGAAAAAAAAAAGAAGAAAATTCCGAGAAATATCTCAGAACACTGTACAAAAGTTCACCGATGTGTTAATGGATAATTCATGAATGGATTTAGTCCTAGTTATGTTCAAAACATTGAGTTGTGAATGTGAAAAAAAAAACAGAAAAAGGTAAGATAGGTAAAAGAATATCCTCAAATTTTTCAATCTAAAAAAATAAGTTTTCATTTATTTATTCAGACTTTTACAACTGTATTTACTTAAAAATATATATGGTAAATTTAATGCTAGATTATACTGGCCCCCTAGCTTCTAACCTTGCATCCTCTTCCATTCCTGACAATCCTCCGAGGCGCCTGAAAAGAAGATGGCCACTAGACCAGCTAATGTAAAATGTCATTAGAGTGCTACCAGTGGGTAGTTTCTCTACACGCCAGTAACACTCCAGTTTAACTTAGATCAGATTTGCTAAATGTATTATAATGTACAGTTGTAAATAGCAATAAATAAATATTTAAAAAAAAAAAAATTATATTGGTATGATACAGGAATGTAGAAAAACTATTCATTGCTTGCACTCTAATAACCATTTAACATCAGAAGGTCTTAAGGCCATCTTCTTTTCAGGCGCCTCTGAGGATTGTCAGGAATGGAAGAGAAAACAAAGTTAGGGGTTAGGGAGTTTATAATGGAAGGAATGGTATATTTTTCGGGCTACATCGATTACATACAGAACATTAAGGTCTTTATGAATGATTTTATTTTTGACAAAGTAAGGAGCATTGAGGATTTTACGAAGGGATTGTAAGTATTGTATACGAGATGATTAGAGATCTGAACAGAAAACAAGATAAAAAACAAAATGAATAAAAAGAAAGTATTGTAAGACGATAAAAACATAACCAAAGAAGTAAATATAAAGTTATATAAACCAAAAGAGAGTAATGCTTTATTTGGCCATGCTGTCCAAATACATTGGGTTGCTATAACACATAGTATACCCATCAATCCATAACTGATAATAATTTCATGTGTTGAACATCACTTAATAACCTGTTTAAGGAAGAAAGAATAGGGAAAGAGTGAAAAAGAGAGTAGAATGCTGAATGAAGGAAGAATTGTTCTGTTTTCTTTATATTCACTATGGTGGTTGATATGTATATATTCATTTTATGCCGATTACCAATTTTACAATATCAATCAGACCAATTTGGAGATATGGAATTGAGCTCTG
>NW_027115357.1:396139-396642 GCF_000696795.3 Halyomorpha halys | reverse complement strand
TTATCTTTTATTTTTACTGCTTCGAAAAAAATGTTTGCCTTTTCAAATCTTTTGTAAATGTATCGGGATGTATAATAAAATAAAAAGGGATTATCGCTTACTAAGCCGAAAGATAAGCGTCCTCGAAGTGGACCGAGACGTAAGTGGGAGGATTGTGTTAGATTCTATCCTGGAAGTTCAAGTTTTGATGGAATCCAGTAGTGGAGTTTTGAAACCAATAGTACTAGAGCCCAAGAGGAGAAAACAGTCAGTTATTTCTCTCCAATTTTTGATTACTTTAATGAAAACTATGTATAATTACTAGTCAAAACTGATGAGTCTGCCAAGTATAGGTAAGGGGAATAAAAATGGTGGCTGTTTCAAAACCTTAATTTTTCATTCAGAGCTCTATATTTTATAGACTAATTCATAGCCCATTAAACTAGCTTTAATTTGAGTGCTAATAGACATCTATACGTCAAATAGTTTTTGAGATATAGATTTTTCAAAATAAATTCACTAAC
>NW_027115357.1:393001-395970 GCF_000696795.3 Halyomorpha halys | reverse complement strand
AAATCTTTTGTAAATGTATCGGGATGTATAATAAAATAAAAAGGGATTATCAGTGCTAAGCCGAAAGATAAGAGTCCTCGAAATGGACCGAAACGTAAATGGGTGGATTCTGTTAGATTCTCACCTAGAAGTTCAAGTTTTGATGGAATCCAGTAGTGGAGTTTTGAAACCAATAGTACAAGAGCCCAAGAGGAGAAAAAAGTCAGTTGTACTACAAGAACTGTTTTTTTAATTTTATTTATTTTTGTATAATTATTGATTTATATATTTATTTACAGTTTTTAAAAATATATTTATTCTATTTTCAGGACCCTTCCGACGGTGAATAAGTGTCCTTGTTCTGATCGCGGGCAGCTGAAGATGCGCGAAGAAGCAGGGGAGCACGATTGAAGCAGCCATTCGTCCGGATGTCAGATATCTGAAGTTTCAGGTAAGGATCTTTTATTTTTATGTTATAATAATATTTACTTACCGTGCAGGCTGGGTTGGGGTTTTAGAGTGCTTGGTTCGAAATGTTGTGGGTTCGAATCCCACTTGGGTTAGTCAGTATTTATTTCACGAAGGTCCCGAGAAATAAATCTTGACAAAAAAATATATTTTTTAATTTATCATAGATTTATTTCTATTATATAGTATGCCAATTTGGGCTGCCATTGTCCAATAGCCTTACGATAGCATGAGTAAATCAAAAACTGGTAAGAAACAATGAGTTGACTATTCTCTAACCGTTTTAGTGCAGACCCGATAGTGCATGTATAAATGCATATGCGAAGAATACCAGACTTATTAGGAATTAATTTACGTTACCTTAGTTAAACATAACTACAGACTGTTGGGTTACCGACGTTTTATTGTTAATCTTTGATTATCACAATAGACCAAATCTTAGTTTTAACCTAAACGGTCCTTAGGTGATGATAATGTTAACAACGTTAATATAAAAAAACCATAATAAAAATTGAAAATATTTTTTATAGTAGACTCTGAGAGCATTAACAGTTACATTGTTCATATTCTCTCGTAATGTTTAATGTCTAATTTATTAGGTCATTTCTCTTGAGCGACTCGTAGTATCTTCAAGGTTGAGATAAAGCAATTTAAATATTTGTTGAACAGCTATCGATATTATTGTTTAATTCGATCCAATTAATTTTATGATCGATTGTATTTGATGTGATAAATACGTGTTAGCACGTACAGTATACCTTCTATACGAAAACATTTTTTGGATGTTTAGTTCTACTATCAGTTTTTCCTGTGAAAATTCTAGTGTAAGGAGCATTCAAGCAACCTGTTGAATATAATATACGTTCTAATTTTTTTATTTATTTATTTAATACCAGATCATGGTTAATGTAAGAGGTACATTTTTTTAATAGGTGATTATCGGTGGAGGGGGTATAGTCTCATACAAAAGACACCCCTAACTATATACAATGTTATAAATACAGCAAAAATTAAGATTAAATAAATAGATTAAAATAATAATTCCTATTGAAAGATAAAAGTAAAATTAATAACAAAAACAATGGCATTTATGGATTTATGGATTTAACAAAATAAATAATAGACTTCTGAACGTTCTCATAAAAAAAAAAAAAAAAAAAAAAAAGAAGAAGAAATTAAGATAAAATAAAACTTTAGAGTGACAATAACTGAACTGACAAATATAGAATTTATAATAGGATGTCTTGCAGCAGCCTGGGCTTCAGTCTTCGGGTTGTGGTTGGGTTTCCCAAGTTGTAGGTCACTGCTCCTTTAACTGTAGGTAACTGGGAGTGGAACTTCATGAACCTTCTTTTGATGTTATCCTCTATTCTCTATTTGTAATGCCCGATGAAACACATTTTAAGTGTGTTAAGTTAAGAAATCTATTTAACGCTTAGTGCTGAATTCGACTTTAGCATGGCTAGGTGTCTGCTAATACCTATAGTAATTTCGTGAATGACCTAAAATTCCTTTTATTAAGATTATTATGAGGTCTAGTATAGAACAGGTAAAACACAACAAATCACAAACCCATATTACTTTGGTTTTTTTCTAATCCTCCTTTTATTATAAACAAAACAAATATATACATATATGAGTAACAACATCTGTTTCATTCAGCAAAATACGTTCTAATTTAAAAACGTATTTGTGTTATCATTTATATCAGTCAAAAAATTACCTTCTGAGACATTAACACATTAGGGAATCATATAATTTTGTTTATAAGTAATTCTTAGATTATTTCTAATTACCTAATTAGTCAATTGTTTACATTAAATTAAAAATTAATATTATTTATCACAGTCAACAGTAAAAATTATCACAACAATATTTTTAACCTTCCCTCCACTCCGGTCAAGCACTTAATTTATTTATTTCAACTATGATTAAATTTCCTCTTTATTTTATTATTGAAATTCATATCAAGGATAATTATCAACATTAATTTTATCCCATATTTTTTATAAATTAATTTTACTTAAATCTCTCCATAGTGTTGGTTCAGGTTTCTTGTGCCTATTTTAAAATTCATGGTATAATTAATGTTTTCTGATATGTAAATATTATTGATATAAAAAGATTCAGCCATCCCCAAGGACATTCTTAATACAATTTTAGAACCATATTATTTAAAAACATCTTTATACAGGCTATTCTTCCGAGGTCATTAATTTCAGTCAACAAATTACTTTAATTTGTCAATTTTTCACATTAAATACAATATTAAAACCTTTCACCACAGTCAACCTTCTCTATTATACTGACTGTGATAATAAGTTTTAATTTTTAATTTAATGTGAAGAATTGACAAATTAGGGTAATTTGTGGACTAAAATTAATGACCTGGACAGAATAGCCTGCATAAAGTTTTTTAAATGATGTGGTGCTAAAATTGTGTTTGTCCTTGAGGATGGCCGACTTGGTCGGACTTTTAAAGAAATAAAAATTGTCAGAAAGTGTCATAAACTACTTTATAG
>NW_027115357.1:385696-392056 GCF_000696795.3 Halyomorpha halys | reverse complement strand
AACTTATTATTTCAAAGTAGGTCAGTAATTGGATGGTTGATGATACCGTGGCAAATCTTAATATTCACTTTGACATGCGTTTACAAGTTTGGTTTACGAAAGGCCGCAGTTGCTCGAGTAGTGTAGAAGGAATGCTTTTGCCCTCGACTATGATAGAGTATCACCCTCTCTCTTCACTATTGTAGTGTACCTCTGTGACAGATGTGCTTCCAACTCATCTCCACCATTGTGTACGCTTGGTTCCGCTGGTAAACTACTGTATTTCTTATTCATATTACTTTGTTTTCCTTATTAGTTCTTTGGGTTTTTTCGCTGATTCCGATAATAAATAAATATTGGAAGAAGATACTTGACCTTATGAAGTAGAATGTATGAAGATAGTCAGTAAAGGTATCAAAATAGTAAAAGAAAATATTTATTGTTAACCAACGTTTCGCCCCACTTTTCAGGACTTCGTTAGAGCTAAATGAAAACAAGGCACAAACATTGTTAACTATAGAACATTAAAATAAATATTAATATAATACAATTTTATTACGCATTTATTACGCAATTTTTTGCTTTCACATACCTATACAAAGTGATATAAAATGGTATAGAAGTACGATTATGGGATTTCTTGAAATTAAAAATTAGGGATTTTTTCCTCATTCATCCAACGACTACAAGATTCTTTCCGCATTCTTTTACACAATCATTTCGTTTAAAACAAATAACAAATAAATTAATACGCTGAAACTGCTTTGAAACGATGAACTTAGCACGTCTGGCATTCTTATCATAGACTTGTTAATACCTCGATTATTTCTTTCTTTTACCTATATATGGAATATGTATTAAGGGAGAGAGTATTACAATCGTAAAAAAAACAAATGCGGTCAAATAAAAACTCAAATAGTAATTAAACTAATCACTAATTAAAAAAAAAAAAACCTATGATATAGTTTTGGGTGTCGATTTGGATAGTTTTTTTTTTTTTTAAGAAGTTTTAAAGATAATGAAATCCCCGAATACCCAAGTAGAAAAAAACTTATGAACAAAATTAGGCGGTTTTGGTTTGTAGCTCAGAAAGCATGCTTTCTTTTCATGGTTATGGTACACCAATTCGTCTCTCTCCGAAGAATATAAAAAATGTTACACTGATTTTATTAAACTATATTATATTTACAAAAAAATATGATGTGACGGGGTGAAGTAGGTCAACAAGTTTTATTTTTTTATTTGAAGTTAGTTTTTAGCATTTTGCTACACTTAGAGTTATCTATCGGTCTGAACTACAGTACAAATTTTATATTCGTTCCTTATCACATGTATTGGTTCAATTTATGTTATTATTATTATTACATATAATATATGGTATTACATCCATATAATAAAGTATATATAAATGTTTATTTTTAACGAAATACAATGATTCATAACAAACTATCAATTGTGGTAATTAAATCTATGTAAATTATAACAGTTTAATTAATTTATTATAATAGTTATATAGGTTTCTAGTTTGATATGGTTCAGTATTATACTGTTTAGTAGAGTTTTTATTTGTCCAGGTGCGTCTTCCATTTATTATTACACACAGCGATCTTCAAGAACATTTTTTTTTGTTTTATATTACTTCCATTATACCATATTACATGATATATGGATGCAAGAGTCTTAACCAAGTTTCTATCTAGATTTCATTTAGTCCTGACGAAGGCCTGCTAAGTGGTACGAAACGTTGGTTAAAAATAAATAGTTTTTTATGCTCATTTATTTCTTTTTTTAGCCTTTATACAGGCCAACTTTCCAAAATTAATAATTGCTTCATTAGTACGTAGCCACAACTTCTCAACTGATATCAATAGAACTTTAAACTCAAACTCCATATACCGATTACTCGGCAGTTGAAACCTACTCAAACCTTAAGCATCTCTAACATATAGACTAAATTAAAAAGAAATAAGGTGCATCAGCGAACTAAGAGTAGGAAACCCGGAGCATATCAAACTACACCACGGAAGCAAAACCTTCACTGTGAAGGCAAACGAACTCCGTCCATTCTGCAAAAGTTATTTCAATAATGGTCAATGTTCAATCAGATCCTCCTAAATTGTCCGACTTGAAAAAAAAAAATAGTCAATATATCTTAAAGCCAGTTATATCCGTATCTTGCGATCTACAAAACATCCAAAATATATTGAACATTGATAGTGAACCTATATTGAACAGACTCGTTATTTATATTTAATAAATTAAATTAAATCTGTATCACTACAACCCATGAAGGGTCAGGGGTTCAGTACTTTGTTAGTTACTAGACCAACGGTTGTGAAGAAGGTAATTTGGTCAGAATCACGCTCGACCGCCAGATATTTACTCAATTAAGGATACCCACATTATGAGGCTGGGTGGACCCCAGGGAAGCTCCAGAACCCAGATGAGTTGACGCATGGCTAAAGATTTATATTTAATAAAGACTTGATAATTTATATTATTGTAACAGTACTAAATAAGTTTGATTTTTTAAGTGGCATATAAATAGTTTTCGAAGCCAATTAATATCTGTACTTATATTACGTTTTCGTTTTTTAAAAATAATTCTCATTTTTTATGTTTAATATAGTGAACTGATTATATTTTATTATTTTATTTGTTTATTTTTTCATACACATAGTTTGATTATGTTCATTTTCTTTATTCTTTTGTTTGTATATTTCTTGAGAGAGATTTTATTATTTACTTATTTTATTTTATTTTAGTATGAATGTGATCATTCGTCACTATTACCTGTAGCCCAAAATAGTGTGGCAGATTGTAATATCTATCAATTAAATAAAGTTTTTGTAACAAAAAAAAATGTATATGTAGTGAACTAATGAATATCATGTTAATAGTTTTATGTTGTCCAGTTTGTTTTATTTTTTTTTTTTTACGGAGCACTTGTTTTACCATTTGTTTAATGTTTTTATAATGGAGCACTTGACTCAGGTTTTGTTTATAACTGTATTTCATGTAATGAATTTGTACAAGATTTTATCTTCACAAATAAAATGTATTCTATTCATTATTACTTAGCTATTACTTGGCTATTTAAGTTAATAGGATACAGTTGAGTTTCCATATTTAGTTGATAATCCTCCAGACTCAAAGGAGTGCTGGGCACAGATAGTGGAGACTAGGATATGTACAGTAATAATCCCGGTGAGTGGAAGCCGATTAGTTGGGAGTTGAGAATGTCGAGTGGGCTCCTCGCATCTGTCGTAGGTTCCATTGTATCTGCTTCCGAGCTGCGTAACGGTCCTCCATCGCCATCTCTCTTCTATTCTCCATAGTTCCAGAGGTGCCCCTACGCGTTTGACGAACTAATTCGCGCATGTGCAACAGTTTAGATGGGGTATTTGGATGGACTTTTATTATCTTATATAGTAAAGGAGCCCAAAAGGAGGAAAAAGTCAGTCATTTTACAACAATTTTTGATTACTTTAATGAAACCTAAGCATAATTACTAGTCAAAATTGATGAGAACGCCAAGTATAGGTAGAAATAATAAATAAAGAATTTTGGCTATTTCAAAATGTTTAGTAAAAAAATTATCAACAACATTAGGAAACCTAATAAAACGTCATATAAAGAAAATTAAATGTCCAAAATTCTGAGCCCTAATAGAGCTATTTATTTTCAATAGTTCCCGAGATACATTTTTTTAAAAAACAAAAATTCATAAAAAATGTACAGAAAAATCAGTAGTTAATGAAATTATTGCAGGAAATCTGTATATGAGGAACCATGGGACGTACAGGTGTCTATTAGCACTCGAATCAAAGCTACTTTAGTGTGCTATTACATAGTTTTTCCTTATTTAGTTCTTTGGATTTTTTCGCTTATTCCGATAATAAATAAATATTAGAATCTTGTTTTTTGTTGGAAGAAGATAGTTGACCTTATGAAGAAATTGTAGGAAGATAGTCCGGATGGCGGTCAATAAAGGTATCAAAATAGTAAAAGAAAATATTTATTGTTAACCAACGTTTCGCCCCACATTTCAGGACTTCGTTAGAGCTAAATGAAAACAAGACACAAATATTGTTAACTATAGAGCATAAAATAATATATAATTAAGATAATAAAATAAATATAAATATAATAAAATTTTATTAAGCATTTATATTGAGCAATTTTTTGCTAACAACACGCTAGAAACCCTAGAAAACCTAATTAAACGTCTATAAAGTTACATAATTTAAAACCTATAAAGAAAATTAAATTTCCATAATTTTGAGCCATAATAAAGCTATTTACGTTCAATAGTTCTCGAGATACAGTTTTTTAAAAAACAAAAATTCATAAAAAATGTACAGAAAAATTAGTAGTTAATGAATTTATTACTGGAAATTCTGTATCTGAGGAACCATGGAACGTACATATGTCTATTAGCACTCAAATTAAAGTTAGTTTAATGTACTATAAAGTAGTTTATGATGTTTATCTTCGTTCTTATAGTCGTTCGAACATAATTTAAATTAATCTAGCTTTGATTTGATATCGAATAAATTCACTGACTACTGATTTTTCTCTATATATATTTCGAGACATATTGCTTTTTATGAAATTGTATCTCGGAAACTATTACAATAACTACATAAACGTAAATAGCCCTTTTTCCTGTTAGTGGTCATATTTTAGGAAATTTACTCTACTTCAAATGATGTTTTATTAGGTTTTCTAGTGTTGTATGTAGTTTTAAAGATATAGTAATTGTGCATAGTTTTCAAGTAAGTGCATAGTAATCAAACATTTACTACTTGTATTATTAAATTTATGCACCGCACCTACATTTTTTACATTTTAATATCCCTTCCAATTCTTGCAATCCAAATCTGCAATCCTTTCATTTACTTTTTCTTTTTTTTTTTAACACAAATGTCGCTGAATTTCAAAATATAAATTAAAAAAACTATAAAGAATATTTTTTAAGTAATGAAAATATTATTTCCATTCTGTTTAGTAATAGAAACCCATTCCAGAAATTATTATTGAGTGAAAGTTGGCGATTGGAACAATCCTTCTCTCTTGCAATGAGCCGCAATCGCCTATCTCGACCGCAGTGGACGTAACGAAGCAACTTAACAACTTACTCCATCTTAAGCTGCGTTTATATATTTGCTTAACTATAACTAGTGTTCGCATGAGTAAGCATCTGGGGGGGGGGTATTTGGATTGGATTCTGGATAATGGGGTGTATAAATAAATGCCCATTTTATCAAATTATAGGAATATTAAATTAAAAGGAATGCAAATATTTTAATCCTATATATAATAATGCGGTCCAAGAGTTCTTTGGCAGCCATCCTTAAAGGCGGATCCACATGTTGGCTACTTCCCGTTAATCAGAGGCTTGTACAAATGCTCGGTAAACAAAGAGCGGATCATCCACATGCCAGTGTTATTCAGAGAGGCAAGCATGGCGGACGTACAAGTGGTTTCAGCCACTACACTGGAATTATATTATTTTTATTACAGAAAAATAAAATGGAAGGAGATTAAATGAAATTAAATATAAATAAATAAGATTAAATATAAAACTTATTATAAAAAGTAACGACAAACACCTTTAACCTCTTAACAGCTTTAACTCTCTTAGACAAAGAACAATGGTGGAAATGCTACACGAGCGCTCTCACGAACCCTCTTTGATCTGTATCCAAAAAACCGACTCTCGGCGGATCGGCAACGAGCTTAGACCAACTCGTACAAGCCACCATGGCTTGGCCAACATGTAGAGGCCCTTTAAGAATGGTATCAGTGTGGGAACGAGCAGTTGGCTAATGACGGTAGGAAACAGGAGACTATACTTTGAGTATTAATTGTATTATATATCAAAGAATTAATAATACAAAGATTATTGAAAAACGGCCATTTTATTTTTTATACACCCCATTATTTAACTTATTGAGTTTATATGTATATATATTTTTTTTTTCATACCCTCCTGTAATGATTTTAGTGGGTGTTTGGTACGTACATATAGGAGGTATGGTATATGTATAGCTGGGTGCTAAGGATACCTTGGATTGCCTTTTGGCATTATAAGGTTAGGTGAGGGGTCCAATGAAGGTTGGCTTACGCTAGTGGATTATTGGAAAGGGGAGGGGCCGTTATTAAGTATTAATTATTAAGTACATATATATATTTTTTTCTTACCTCCTTTAACAAAGAAATAAGCATTTACAAATATATACAATAGAAAAAAGATATGTACATATACCGGCTATTTCATTTGCTTGTTTTGCCGGGATGGCATTATAAGAATGGTTGCCGGGTCCGCTGAAGGCAGTGTCAACAATGATGGCATATGTTTCCTCACTAGGAAGTATA
>NW_027115357.1:381239-384546 GCF_000696795.3 Halyomorpha halys | reverse complement strand
TTTTTTTTTTAACACAAATGTCGCTGAATTTCAAAATATAAATTAAAAAAAACTATAAAGAATATTTTTTAAGTAATGAAAATATTATTTCCATTCTATTTAGTAATAGAAACCCATTCCAGAAATTATTATTGAGTGAAAGTTGGCGATTGGAACAATCCTTCTCTCTTGCAATGAGCCGCAATCGCCTATCTCGACCGCAGTGGACGTAACGAAGCAACTTAACAACTTACTCCATCTTAAGCTGCGTTTATATATTTGCTTAACTATAACTAGTGTTCGCATGAGTAAGCATCTGGGGGGGGGGTATTTGGATTGGATTCTGGATAATGGGGTGTATAAATAAATGCCCATTTTATCAAATTATAGGAATATTAAATTAAAAGGAATGCAAATATTTTAATCCTATATATAATAATGCGGTCCAAGAGTTCTTTGGCAGCCATCCTTAAAGGCGGATCCACATGTTGGCTACTTCCCGTTAATCAGAGGCTTGTACAAATGCTCGGTAAACAAAGAGCGGATCATCCACATGCCAGTGTTATTCAGAGAGGCAAGCATGGCGGACGTACAAGTGGTTTCAGCCACTACACTGGAATTATATTATTTTTATTACAGAAAAATAAAATGGAAGGAGATTAAATGAAATTAAATATAAATAAATAAGATTAAATATAAAACTTATTATAAAAAGTAACGACAAACACCTTTAACCTCTTAACAGCTTTAACTCTCTTAGACAAAGAACAATGGTGGAAATGCTACACGAGCGCTCTCACGAACCCTCTTTGATCTGTATCCAAAAAACCGACTCTCGGCGGATCGGCAACGAGCTTAGACCAACTCGTACAAGCCACCATGGCTTGGCCAACATGTAGAGGCCCTTTAAGAATGGTATCAGTGTGGGAACGAGCAGTTGGCTAATGACGGTAGGAAACAGGAGACTATACTTTGAGTATTAATTGTATTATATATCAAAGAATTAATAATACAAAGATTATTGAAAAACGGCCATTTTATTTTTTATACACCCCATTATTTAACTTATTGAGTTTATATGTATATATATTTTTTTTTTCATACCCTCCTGTAATGATTTTAGTGGGTGTTTGGTACGTACATATAGGAGGTATGGTATATGTATAGCTGGGTGCTAAGGATACCTTGGATTGCCTTTTGGCATTATAAGGTTAGGTGAGGGGTCCAATGAAGGTTGGCTTACGCTAGTGGATTATTGGAAAGGGGAGGGGCCGTTATTAAGTATTAATTATTAAGTACATATATATATTTTTTTCTTACCTCCTTTAACAAAGAAATAAGCATTTACAAATATATACAATAGAAAAAAGATATGTACATATACCGGCTATTTCATTTGCTTGTTTTGCCGGGATGGCATTATAAGAATGGTTGCCGGGTCCGCTGAAGGCAGTGTCAACAATGATGGCATATGTTTCCTCACTAGGAAGTATATTTGTTTTGAATTAGATTAAATAATTGTAATATAACTAATGTTTTAACGAGATGGAAATAACTGGTTACATCAACCATTGCTACATTTACAATATGCTATAAGTTATTTGTCCCGTTCATAAACGACTAAGCAAACACTTCCAACGGTAAATATTTGGTTAGAGAATGTTTGAACAGCTGATCAGTGGGGATGTTGTCGTCTCTTGCCCAAATTACCATTTGATATATCTCTCTGCACCGGAGATGTTTTACTAATTAGTTTGTCATCTGTTAGTCTTTATTGTAGTGTTAACATTAACTGTTATTTAGATTATAAATAGTTGCTATAACCATATCTGGAGATAGCGGTGAGAGTAGTATAACTAAAGAAAAGGGCCGAAATTGTTTTGCACTGTACAAAACTTTTTGAAACCAATATAGTTCTTCAACAAGAAAACAATTTTTTTTCTTGGCAAGTTAAAGAAATTAAGTGATTGGTTGTTTATATTTTGTTAAATTTATTTATTGATATTCAATAATATTAAAATATATACAAGTAAATTTGATACTAGTTCTACAATACCATTATACTCAGTATACAGTATATGGAGAATTTACCCATTGATATATCTTCAATCAAATTTCTAGAGAAGATCTCGAGGTCATCTTATTTTCAGACGCCTATGAGGATTACCAGGTTATGAAGGAGAAGCCAGGCTAGAAATAACTGGGTTTGGGTGGTTAGTTTATCATGGAAGGAATGTTATCTGGTTCTGGTGAAATCGGTAAAATATGGAAGAGGTTTTGATGGATGACTTGATTTGTGACAAAGCAAGGAGCATTGAGGGTTTGGATTGTAAGGATTGAATACAAGAGGAATTCGATGGTTTAGTGGAGCCCCAAAGCTTAACTCCGTATGTCCAGATAGGCCTTATAGTCATGTAGATCAGTCTTTTGTAATGGATTGGAAGTTTAGACCGTTTCTAGTAAGTGTTTTAATAGTCGGAATCGACCTGCAGTTGCCTGTCTTTTCAGTCTTGTGTGAGGATTCCATGTCAGTCGTTTGTCCAGATGTAGTTCTAAGCAACGCTTCTCTTTGACTTGTTTTTATTAAGGTTAAAATTATGCGGCAGAGTCGTAGCAAGACCTTTCTATGTTCTTAGAGAGTTTCAAAAAATCAGAACTTCTTTATTTCCTACCAATATAAAAACAATGTTATTATCAATGAAAATAAAAACTTTTATTTTAAAAGGGCTAATTTTAAAATGAAAATAGTTTCATGGTTAATTTAGCGCCCTCTATACCTGTGGCCTTTTTTCCCTTTGTGGGTGGCATTGGTATATTCCATACAGCCAAGTATTAATTGACCATATTCTATGAAATCTCTTTTGGACAATCCCTTTGTTACTGCTATTATATATTAAGTTAAATATACCCATTTTGATGATATACTATACTATAACTATTTCTGTTATACATTATTGTTTACATATTTCAAATATTTATGAATGTGTGATATTTTTCCATCGTCAGTTAATTTTAATATTCCATAATAAATAATATTTTGATATATATCTAGATTTTTGAACAATATTTCTTGTGTTTTTTTGCTGGGCATTAAAGTATAATGTGTTAAGGGTCTTGTTGTGGGTTCGATTCCCACCTGGGTCCGTCAACATATTATTTTCAGGCGGTCCCAAGAAATGAATTTTAACTTTGTTTTTCCCAATATGGGGCTGTATAGATCCTCAATTGAAACCTTGAGCCGCCCTCAAAAGAAAAAAATATTTTCTGGAGAAAGAGTCTCTAAATTACCAACCGTGACAGGATATACGGGCAAACCGCTCCTTACGTA
>NW_027115357.1:378302-381189 GCF_000696795.3 Halyomorpha halys | reverse complement strand
AGTATTTGGATTGGTTTCTGGATCATGGGGTGTATAAATAAATGCCAATTTTATCAAATTATAGGAATATTAAATTTAAAGGAATGTAAATATTTTAATCCTATTTAATATTTAATGATACTTAATAATCCCTTTAGAGCATGTTCTAATTTTGTTTAATCTCATTCGACTTCTTCAAAAAAATCTGAAGGGAAAGATATCCTTGACCAGCACACTGCGCGGCGTTAGTTTGAAAAATTGAGTGGTGGAGATACGACGTTGGAAAGGAAGAAGGGCTTCGGTCGACCATTAATGGATATTGATAAGGTTTTGCGAGAAGCTGTTGAGTCCAATCCGTCCACAAGTACTCGCGAACTTGGTAGGGAGTGTGGTGTGGCGCAAGATACTGTTAGCCACTATCTTCTCTCCATGGGGAAGGTGAATAAGAACAGTAGACTGATCCCTCACGAACTTACTCCTCAGCAATCAGTTAAGAGGTTAGGAATTTGTGAAAAAATGTTTGAAGAACTTCATGGGTTCGACCTCCTGCCTCATCCACCATATTGTCCAGACCTCGCATCATCGGATTACTAATTGTACTTCTTTAATGGGAAAAAATTGATAATTTTGCGGATTAGAACTGCGGTCCAAGAGTTCTTTGGCAGCCATCCTTAAAGGCGGATCCACATGTTTGCCGCTCGCCGCGAATCGGAGACTTGTACAAATGCTCTGTAAACAAAGAGCGGACCATCCACATGTCAGTGTTATTCAGAGAGGCAAGCATGGTGGACGTATAAGTGGTTTCAGCCATTGCACTGGAATTATATTATTTTTATTACAAAAAAAAGAAAATTAAAGGAAATTAAATATAAATAAATAAGATTAAATATAAAACTTATTATAAAAAGTAACGACAAACACCTTTAACCTCTTAACAGCTCTCGGTTGCAACTAGACAAAGAAGAATGGTGGAGATGCTACACGAGCGCTCTCACGAACCCTCTTTGATCTGTATCCAAAAAACCTACTCTCGGCGGATCGGGAACGAGCTTAGGTCAACTCGTACAAGCCACCATGGCTCGGCCAACATGTAGAGGCCCTTTAAGAATGGTATCAGTGTGGGATCGAGCAATTGGCTAATGACGGTAGGAAACAAGAGACTATACTTTGAGTATTAATTGTATTTTATATCAAAGAAATAATAATACAAAGATTATTGAAAAACGGCCATTTTATTTTTTATACACCCTATTATTTCACTTATTGAGTATATAAATATATATTTTTTTTCATACCCTCCAGTAATGATTTTAGTGGGTATTTGGTACGTACATATAGGAGGTATGCTATATGTATAGCTGGGTGTTAATGATACCTTGGATTGCCTTTTGGCATTATAAGGTTAGGTGAGGGGTCCAATGAAGGTTGTAACTTGGTTGGCTTACGCTAGTGGATTCTTAGAACGGGGAGGGGCCGTTATTAAGTATTAATTATTAAGTATATATATTTTTTTCTTACCTCCTGGAACAAAGAAATAAGCATTTACAAATATATACAATAGAAAAAAGATATGTACATATACCGGCTATTTCATTTTCTTGTTTTGCCGGGATGGCATTATAAGAATGGTTGCCGGGTCCGCTGAAGGCAGTGTCAACAATGATGGCATATGTTTCCTCACTAGGAAGTATATTTGTTTTGAATTAGATTAAATAATTGTAATATAACTAATGTTTTAACGAGATGGAAATAACTGGTTACATCAACCATTGCTACATTTACAATATGCTATAAGTTATTTGTCCCGTTCATAAACGACTAAGCAAACACTTCCAACGGTAAATATTTGGTTAGAGAATGTTTGAACAGCTGATCAGTGGGGATGTTGTCGTCTCTTGCCCAAATTACCATTTGATATATCTCTCTGCACCGGAGATGTTTTACTAATTAGTTTGTCATCTGTTAGTCTTTATTGTAGTGTTAACATTAACTGTTATTTAGATTATAAATAGTTGCTATAACCATATCTGGAGATAGCGGTGAGAGTAGTATAACTAAAGAAAAGGGCCGAAATTGTTTTGCACTGTACAAAACTTTTTGAAACCAATATAGTTCTTCAACAAGAAAACAATTTTTTTTCTTGGCAAGTTAAAGAAATTAAGTGATTGGTTGTTTATATTTTGTTAAATTTATTTATTGATATTCAATAATATTAAAATATATACAAGTAAATTTGATACTAGTTCTACAATACCATTATACTCAGTATACAGTATATGGAGAATTTACCCATTGATATATCTTCAATCAAATTTCTAGAGAAGATCTCGAGGTCATCTTATTTTCAGACGCCTATGAGGATTACCAGGTTATGAAGGAGAAGCCAGGCTAGAAATAACTGGGTTTGGGTGGTTAGTTTATCATGGAAGGAATGTTATCTGGTTCTGGTGAAATCGGTAAAATATGGAAGAGGTTTTGATGGATGACTTGATTTGTGACAAAGCAAGGAGCATTGAGGGTTTGGATTGTAAGGATTGAATACAAGAGGAATTCGATGGTTTAGTGGAGCCCCAAAGCTTAACTCCGTATGTCCAGATAGGCCTTATAGTCATGTAGATCAGTCTTTTGTAATGGATTGGAAGTTTAGACCGTTTCTAGTAAGTGTTTTAATAGTCGGAATCGACCTGCAGTTGCCTGTCTTTTCAGTCTTGTGTGAGGATTCCATGTCAGTCGTTTGTCCAGATGTAGTTCTAAGCAACGCTTCTCTTTGACTTGTTTTTATTAAGGTTAAAATTATGCGGCAGAGTCGTAGCAAGACCTTTCTATGTTCTTAGAGAGTTTCAAAAAATCAGAACTTCTTTATTTCCTACCAATATAAAAACAATGTTATTATCAATGAAAATAAAAA
>NW_027115357.1:377715-377957 GCF_000696795.3 Halyomorpha halys | reverse complement strand
CATGAATGCAGCGGAAGACACGTTTTATTTTAGAGCAGTGTCATTTTTAAGAAAACAACTGAAAAATTTATATGAAAAAATTCTGAAAGACCCAGATTAAAAAACGTTTTATTAAAAAACCGATTAAACAGATTTTTATTTAAAAACAACTGTCGCTTACAGAAATCAGTTAGTATGAGCATTTAATATAAATTAAATCTCTATTAAAAAAAAATATATATAGGAATTGCTTAACGCCTGTT
>NW_027115357.1:371774-377500 GCF_000696795.3 Halyomorpha halys | reverse complement strand
AATGAGCAATACATTTTCAAAACAGAGAGAAATCTACATTTTGTGTCAACAACTACATTTTGACAATAATAATTTGACTTCATCATCTGCTTCATCATTATATACGGTCACGTAATAATCTTTCAAAACTGTTTTAACTTTCTGAATAGTTTGTTGCTTGTAATAAATAAAGCAGTGAATCAGTCCCTAAATCTTAACCAAGGCCCTTGTGTGCCAAAACTGAAAATAGCTTAATTTTTTTTCTCGTTGTTATCTACGAAAATTTTGTCGTATTATCAGCTAGAAACTTTTTAAAGCGAATCTTAAAATGTATAGAGCTTGTGAAGAAGTTTACATCCTGCCTACTGAGCTGCTTGGACACAGAAGGTCAAATTCTTTTCAGCTACCTTAATTTCAATGATTGCCAGGGAAGCAAGGTTACATGTCTCAGGAAGATTGAGTAGGGTGTTTGTGCATGTATCAACATCGTACTGGAAGTTTTAATCTCAATTATATCTTAAATTGAGGGCTTTAATTATATTATTTAATTATATGATTATAAAAATTATTTAGAATTATTATGAAATTTGATTATATCTTAATTATTGGAGAAGTTTGTGGGTGGTATTTATTTTATGCCGACGTTTCGACCTGAGTTTCAGGTCTTCATCAGGGCTAAAGAACAAAAGAGATAACAGCAACATTTAGAGAAACATACCAAAAAAAATTTTTTTTTTCTATTCAATTATCAGTTATCAATTTTTTTATCATTTATGATTCAATTCAATATTTTGTATAATTCTAAATTTGTTTGTATACAATCCTTTTCAATTGTATGTTTCTCTAAATGTTGTTATCTCTTTTGTTCTATAGCCCTGATGAAGACCTGAAACTCAGGTCGAAATGTCGGCATAAAATAAATAAATATGGTTTTGTTTATTTATGTTGTTCTTTGCTGACCGCACCCCCCGTCAAACTTTTCCAATCTTTAATCTACGGTCAACTTTCTACACCTCGTTATGATTATAACTTAATTTGATTATTAAAAAAGAAGAACTTAATGATGCATTAAGTATCTCAAATGCTAACAAAATTACTATTTAAGTACTTCAGTAAATTATTAAACAATACAAATTTTTCTAATACCAAGGTTAGATGCAGACTAGAGACACCACCTCTCAACTGTATAAAATGTTTAAAGGCCGGTTACACCATCTCAGTTTACACTAAGATTGATGAAAACTGGGGTAAAATCAATAATTATCCGTTGCACCAGAAAAGCTAACATTATAATCTGAAGTTAAACTTTTCCGGCCAATTGTTGCCGGTTAAACTGAGATTAACTTTTCGTCTCATATATAGACGGAATCATAAATTTCCGAGCTGTAAACCGATGTGTGGCACTTCATTAAATTCATGCTAATTGGTTCATTAATGTTTTTTGTGATTATTTTAACAAACAATTCTTTGTTAATATTTGTAAATTTAAAAAAATCAGATTGGAAGATAGTCCGGTTTTCGGTCAGCTAATCAAAGGTTTACAATAAATATTTTTCTTTTACTATTTTGATACCTTTATTGACCGCCATCCGGACTGTCTTCTTCCAATCAAATTCATATGGTCAACTATCTTCTTCTAATATAAAAAAAAAAAAATCAGGCTATTGACACTTAACCGCAAGCAAAATACAGGTCTAGACAACCCAGAAGACTTCCACGAAATAAGGGTTTCATTATTGTGTTCAATTTTTCCCCATTGTTTCTCCCAACTGGTTACAAATATACGACTAACTTTGTCGTCGGGTTTTATCAAAATGTATATTTTAGAAATATATTTGTACTTCTACAATTTATTCTGAGACATTGCTAGTTATAATAAATAAAAAGAATTTGTCAATAAAAACGCGCCAAACAAAAACGCTTCCTTTGTTCTTGTGATTTTTTCGGCTATTACATTCGATTTAATCTATTTTCAATATTAAAAGGAACTAAATAAAGATAGAGAAAATGAAAAGAAACCTGAATATAAATAATGTAGATTTTAGACGATAAAAATCGATGTTACGATTAAAAAATAAATAAATAAGACTTCATAACCTTTAAATTCAACTTTGATTCTAGAATTTTTATTAGAAACTTTTTAATTTAATTATCTAAAGATATAATGTCCTCATGAATATGTGTTCGTGCTATGTTAAATCAATAATAAACTCTTAAAGTAGATTAACCAGATTTGAAACAATATTGTTACACCGAATCAATAGAATTTAAAAATATACAAACTTAAACATATTTTTATGTTTTCTTTCTATATTTCAATTTTTAACTTCATTTTCATTTTATTTCCTTAATTATGTTATTTTACCAACTTTTTCAATTATCTATGTATACATTTTATTTTCCAATTCTCTCATCACTTCATTTTTTAAATTCCATTCTGTAAAATTATTCACGTTATGTCATTCTGTTTATATTAAATTTTTTATTTTATATACTTATTGGTTGTTATCTTGTTCTGTTCTTAGCCCTGATGAAGGCTAGAAACTCTAGCCGAAACGTTGGTACAATTAAATAAGCTACACAAGCTACAACTTATTTGTGTTTCATTTGACCGCATCCCCAACCATCATCTAGTACGTCATCCATGGTCAACAATCTCATAATTAAACAAGAGTTAATTATTGAATCCAAAGGTTGAGGAAATTCATTAATTAAAACACGTAGATCACAAATATCTATGTGTTAGCAGTTCTAAAACCATGCTAGCTTAACAAAAATGCATGGTTTTAGATGCAAGTGTGGATGCAGTACAACCGTCCTTTAATTTGTGCCTAAAAACCGACACCAGACGGGTCGGCCGCAAATTTAGGCCACCCAATCTAAATAACCCGTCCACATGCTTGTACATGCGCGAAGTTGCCATACTCTGCAAATGTCTAGAAGCACCTTTAGAATCCTTTGATACAAATAAATTTACACTCACTCCTAGATACAGCTGAGTTTTTAGATATTTTTGCTTGACTGTAATAAAATTATGTTAAATTAAATCGGACTAAGAAAAATGTTGCTATTTATTTCTAATTACTATTGGAGAGTGTATAGATGTGCCTTAGCGAGAAGTGAATGTGGTGGGTCATTATGTATTGCAGTACCCTTGGCTGCTGACAGATCGCGTTTCATCAACATCAGGACCCGGATTGCTGTAACGGCCTAACTTGCATCACCACTTACTCATCAAATGTCTTGTCCGCCATTACCAAATGGGATAACCATTTTTTTTTTTTTTTGCAATGGAAGGCGTGTGAAGAAGTTGTTGTTCATACATTATAAACTACAGATGCGGTTTGTTGCTGCCATATTGTTTTATAAATGAAGATTTTATTTGTTAAAAGTCTATAAATCAACTTTGAGAGTTGGTGTTTAACAATTATTATGGCTGCGTTTTATGCAGATAAGGTATAGTACAAGAGTCCAAGAGGATAAATAAGTCAGTTATTTCACTCCAATTTTATATTACTTTAATGAATACTATATATAATTACTAGCCCTAATTGGCGAATCTGCCACGTATAGTTAGAGGGAATAAAAAATGGCGGCTGTTTCAAAACGTTAAAAACAAATGTATTTTTCATTCGAAGCTCTATACCTATAAAACTACGTACAACACTAGAAAATTTAATACATCATTATTTTAAGTAGAGTAAATTTGCTAAAATATGAGCCCTATTAGAATTATTTACGTTTAATAGTTTTTTATAAATACAAATATTTTGTCCGAACTACTAAAAATCAACATTTTTTGATTTAATTTTATCAAAAATCGTAATAATTAATTCCCTCTACGATGTTAAAAACTACTTTATAGTGCATTCAAATAGCTTTAATTTGAATTTTCGCTAACATACGTTTGTCTTAAGGTTCCTGGGATATATTTTTTCATAAATCAAAAGTTTGACAGGAAACTGCTCGTCCGATTCCGACTATTACAACATTTACTAGACAGACGGTCTAAATTGCCGATCCATTACTTAGACTGATCTACACAAGTATTATAAGGCCTAATTGTACATACGGAGTTGAGCTTTGGGGCTCCACTAAACCATAAAATTCCTTCCGAATCCAATCCTTACAGACCAAAATCCTTAATTATCCTTTCTTTGTCACAAATCAAGTCATCCATCAGGACCTCAATGTCTCATATGTTGTCGATTTAGCCGGAACCAAATACCAGTCCTTCCATGATAAACTTCCCAACCACCCAAATCCACTCGTTTCTAACCTGGTTTCTCACTCATTACCTAATAATCCTTCTAGGCGTCTGAAAAGAAGAAGGCCTCGAGATTTTCTCCTCTAGGAATGTTATTGAAGTACGATGAATGGGTAGATTCTCCACATGTTTGTATCATGTCACTATGTCACCTACAGCAAATTTACTTGTATATATTTTTATACTAAATACAAAAGTTGTAAATAACAATAAATAAATTATATAAGTACATTTTTTTTTCTCGCAAATATCATGAATACTACGAGTACTTTTTCTATAAAGATAAACATCATGAACTATTTGATAGCACACTAAACTAGCTTAAATTTGAGTGCTAATTGACGTCTGTATGTCAAATTGTTTCTGAGATATAGATTTCCCACAATAAATTCACTTACCACTGATTTTTCATGAAATGTTTCTTTTTAAATAACTATTGAACGTAAATAGCTCTATTATATCTGTAACCCCAGTGAATATGTGGTTAAGTCAAAATTCCTTACTTTTCAGGGGACAACTTTTAAAGTTTAAAGATTTATGTAAAATCAGGTGTTTGTGGTAAATCATCGAAATTTCGTCAATACTACCAAAACGTTGGTAACTTGTTACTTGTTTTACACCAATTTCATATGTCTTATCACTCATTAGATAATAGAGTTAACTAATTGTTCACCGACCGTTAACAACAGACTTGACCAACTCTGTTTTAAAACGTTGACTGACTTAGACACTAATGCACAATGAAGATGTTGCCTCTGTGATTCTCTTAGACTACTTAACTCATTTTGACCAAAATTCGACTTAACCACATATTCACTGGGGTGACAGGTATATTACATTATTTTGTACAATGTTTTCTGGTGTAGTAGGTAGTTTCAAATATATGGATCTCCAAAAAAAAAAAAATAGTTTTTATTTTTACGTATTGAAAGAGCCGTAATTTTTTATTCCCCCTATAATTGGCAGACTCGTCAGTTTTGACTAGTAATTATACATAGTTTTCATCAAACTAATAAAAATTTGGGGTGGAGAACAGCCTTTTGTTTTTCTCTCGGGCGCTTGTACAAATATTGTGTTATTTGAAATATTTATTTCTTTATAGAAAATGAAAAATCTAAATTTTTAATTAAACTGAATAAGTTTTAGTTGTAGAATTTTAATTTGGAAGAAGATGAGGTAGATTGTAGGAAGATAGTCCGGGTGGCGGTCAATAAAGGTATCAAAATGATAAGATAAAACTAGTTATTGTTAACCAACGTTTCGCTTCACTTTGCAATGCTTCGTCAAGGCTGTCTGTGCTCAAAGAAGAACCCTAATTAATATTAATAAATAGTTTTCTTTTATTACTTTATATGCTTTTATTGACTGTCACCCGGACTGTATTTCTACAATGAATTTTAAGTAGTGTAAAAAAGAAATACCTTTTTTAAAGTGGATATATCAAATTTTTATCAGAAAACTCCTTAATTGTTTGAAGACA
>NW_027115357.1:360763-370291 GCF_000696795.3 Halyomorpha halys | reverse complement strand
ATAAAATAAAAATAGTAATATAAAAAATAAAAACAAATGTTCTGAAGTATCAGGTTTGATATTTATCAGTACTCAAAACATAAAATAAACAATAAAAAGTTGGGAATTCAATGTTGAAATAATTTAATAAATAAAATATATTGAAAGATAAAATTCATATATATGTATATCATACATCCTGTTTTATTTTTACTGATTTGAGGAAGAATGATAGGAGAAATATGTTTAAATGCGGTTAATGAAGAGGTTTTGAGGATGGATGTGGATAGGGAATTGATAATTTAAATTATATGCTGGCTCTAATTTTTGTGGAAAAACATAGTAATAAAAAATGTTCTTATTATTGATTTATTTCAAAATAGGTCTCTAAACTCCCCGTAAATAATTAACCAATAGATATCAAAGTTATTTGTTACTAGCAGATCGGGCAATGCTTCTCTATTACTGTATTTGAGGATGTATATACATTAATTGAATACTATAGGAACTTTGATATCAATTAATATATAGATGAAGTGATGAGATGGTAATATAGTGACATAAATGGCAACAGTAACTTCTCTGTGTAGTAGTTAATACTGGTCTGATGTAGTGTATTGTTTAGGGCTCTATAACCTGTACTAAAGGCAAAAACCGGATCTAATTAAATAAGTCAGAACTAAATTTATGAAATAAAATTTAAATATAAGAAGATGGTCAGGTTTGCGATAAAAAAAAGAACAAATAGTTTATAACTATTTAATGTCCGACGTTTCGTCCCACTTTGCAGGGCTGTTCAAAGGGATAGATTAAACAGCTTATATTTTGTTTAACCTATATTATAGGCTAAACATATATTTATTTAAGTTTTACGGTCAACTATATATGTATAATAAAACGTTAAAATTTTTTTTTTTCAAACCAATATTTCGCCTTATAGGGACATTCTAAATTTTGTCAATGTAGGTTAAAACAGGAGATATCAGTTCCACACCGGGGTGTTCGGTTTACCGAGATTACACTGTACATAATTTATTATTTGTTAGATTAATTTTCTAGTTAGTAAGATTTTATGGACCGCATGAAATGCGTTATCATGTCGAATGTGATAAAAAATAATTTTTAAAATTATTAGCAACTTAAATATAAGAAGATGGTCAGGATTGCGGTAAAAAAAAGAACAAATAGTTTATAACTATTTTAATGTTCGACGTTTCGCCTCATTTTGCAGGGCTTCGTCAGGGCTAAAAAGATACAAAAAAAACTGAAAATATTACAACAATAAGGTAATTTAGGCTAGGATAAATCTTTTTATTTTTGAAATTACATTAATTTCATATCACTTTATTTTTACATAATATTTATCCTAGCTTAAATTACCTTATTGTTCTAATATTTTCAGTTTTTTGTATCTTTTTAGCCCTGATGAAGCCCTGCAAAGTAGGGCGAAACGTCGGACATTAAAATAGTTATAAACCATTTGTTCTTTTTTTGACCACAACCCTGAACATCTTCTTATATTTAAGTTCTACGGTCAACTATATGTACATACATACATTAGCAACTTTTGTTATATGGACTTGGCTTTATACGTTGGACTGTATTGTGCCGTGAGATATTTTTACTGCTCGTTACACTGCTGAGACTATCGATCCAGAAGCGACCCCGATGGATCAGTTTGCTCAGACAGCGAGACCAGTAGGCGACATGGCAACGCTGCTCTCAGATAAGCGACTCACCGGCTCTTACGAAATGAAGGGGCAGCCGCATTCCCTTATCCGGGCATATCTTTAGTCCCTGCCTCTCTTGTCTTCCTAGCTTCTTGTCCTGTAGCCAACTCAGCCAGTTGAATGCTTAATTAGGAATATTTTTAGTTAATTTCAGTTTATAATACTTCTTTAACAAATAAATATGCATTGCATTCGATTTACTCTATTTTCATTATAAAAAGGAACAAAAGAAACATAAAAGAAATAAAAATAAACGCAATTCTCAGCAAAGTAGGTTGTAGAAGATCAATGCATATCAATAATAATAATATTCTTTATTTATTCTGGGACTTATCCCTTTAGAATAATATACAGGCGTCAAAATTAGGCTTAGAGTAAAATACAAAATAAAAATGAAATTATAAAACGTCATAAAATATAATAAAATAGTGTGAAAATATAAAAAATGAACAACAATAAATAAAAAAGTATAAAAAATAAAAATAGAACAAATAAAGTAAAACTATATGTCATATCATAAAACATAAGATGACTAACTTCTGATAATAAATAAAAGGAGAAAAAAAATGATAAAAATCAAGTAGAATTAAACTAAAAGTAATAAAGGGAAAGGTGCAATATCTGCTGATGTATATATTTACAAATATAAAACGAAAAATTAAAGCATTAAATACAGAAAATATATAAACCTTGTTTGAAACTTTCGATTGTTATTCTTCCGGAATTGGGTGGACAGAAGGTGGTCGAAGATACGGGATTTGAAGGTTGGAAGGGTATTAGAACTACGAATGAAGGAGAGAATAGAACTCCATAGGGAAGAGGAGCGGATGAGGAAAGATCTACCACGGGTGCGGTTCGATGGCATTAGTTCTACATAACCTATAAATCCAACTTTCACTCTAGATTTTTTTTCAAGTAATTATTAATTTAATTACCTAAACATAAAATGTCTTCATAAAAATATATTTCTTCCATGTTAAATAAACAGCGTCTTAGGTTTTCGAAAATAAAGTATTACGTAAAATATTCGGATCGAAAAAGGATGAATTAACGGGAAAATTTAGAAGACTATACAACACAGAATTAAGGGACCTACACCCAGTAAATATAATTCAAGTTATAGCAGAGCGGCGTATAAGATGGGCGTTTACGGTTGTAAGGCTTAGTAACGAGCGGATCCCTTAAATGTTAATAAGCACTGAACCGACGGGTAAACGTCCGAGGGTAGACCGAAACCTAGATGGGAGGATTGCATTAAAGCTGATTTTGTATAATTGGGTTTGGAGGGGGATCACTGGAAGGATGTATGTAGAGAGCGATTGGTGGTATCGGCATCGAACATCGGTTTCGTTAGGCCTTTATTATTATTATTATGTTAAATAATAAAAATGTTGTTAAAGTTAATTAACAAGATTTTAAATAATGTATTTACACCGATTCGATAAAATTTTAAAATATACAATCTAAAACAACAATTAATTATTTAAGCCAAAGGTTCATGGGAACAAATATTCATCTATTGGTAGTTATAAAACAAAGCACAAAACAAAAGTGTGGACGCAGCACAAGCGCCCTACTATTTGTGCCTAAAAACCGACACTCAACGGGTCGGCCACAAATTCAGGCCAACATATACCAGCCGATCCAAATAACTCATTCACAGGCGTGCGCCTGGGCGACTATGCCATTGTTCAGCAAACGTGTAGAGGCACCATAAGTTTTATTTTTAACTAATTTTATCCTCCTCTGATTTTAATTTGAAATTTTAGCAACCATTTTCGTTGAAAAATGGAAAACAATTCAAAAATGAAGTTTTTGTATTTTCTGGAACAGCCACCATTTTTTATTCTTCCGTACCATCGTTGATAGTCTTCGATTTCAGCTCAAATTTGTGTATAATTTTTTCTAAATTAAATAAAAATTGAGGCTAGAACTATTATATACTTATTTAATTAATTATCAATTACATTGAAAGTATATAACAAACACTTTTTTTATTTATTGAAATTTATTTCTGTATAAAAAAAATGCAAAAATTAAATGTGATAAATGTTTCTGAATATATGATAACCTCGGGAAGGAACCACCCAATGTTGGTACTTTTAATCATTGCTTTAAGTTAGAAGATCCCGCGGCCACCTTTTTTCAGACGCTTCTGAGGGTTATAAGGGGTTATTAAGAATGAGAGATTCAGCACTAGTGGGTTTGGGAGGGTAAGGATTTTGAAATGAAAGGAGGTATATCTATTTCGGGCCAAATCTCCAACGAATGGGATGTTGAGGTCGTAACAAACAATAAACGATAACAAAGTTGAGGTCTAACAAACAATAAAAAAGTATTTTGAAGTAAATTTGAAATTATTGTAATTTCCTAGATATATTTTTATGTAAATACAGTTTAAAATTTCAATGAATTAAAATTAAAAATATAGATAAGAAAAAAAATAAAAAAAGGAACCAAAATCTATGAAATGTCCTGTTTTGTTTTTTTTGCACTTAGGTGTCCAATTCGCATGTTCCGAGTAGAACTTAGAAAGATATTCATTCCAAAATATTAACACAGCAGTCCAACGCTTTGCTTTCGAATTAATAATAATCTAATTTAATTTTTTTTTAAACTCTGTATTTATATTAAAAAAATGTGTGTAATATTTGGGTCAGAGAGTTTCTAGAATTTTTATGGTGTTCATATTAACTATGAAATTTGATGGTGTGTTTTTTTCTCTTTTAATTAGTATAAAAAACAATTTTTATTGTTTAAATAAATAATTTTTTTTTACCCATTTTAGTATCAAACATTTTTTTATTCCTTTATATGTCCGACGTTTCGGCCAATTCGGCCCTCCTCAGGAACAATCTTAATACAATTTTAGAAGAAATTAATTTAAAAAACAACTTCTTGTTGGCTATTCTATCCAGGTCATTTATATCAGTTCACAAATTACCATAATTAGTCAAATGTTCATATTAAATTAAAATTTATAAATCTTTATCGCAGTCAACCTTCTTTGTTAAATTTTATCACAAACACTGTTGTAATATTATAAATTGTTGTAATAAATTTTAACAAATAAAGTTGACTGTGATAAAGATTTTTAATTTTATGTGAACATTTGACTAATTAGAGTAATTTGTGGACTGATATAAATGACCTGGGAAGAATAGCATGCGTAAAGTTGTTTTTTAAATTATGTGGTTCTAAAATTATATTAAGATTGTCCTAGAGGATGCCCAAATTGGCCGAAACGTCTCAACAAAGCATTAAGATTATATATAACATAATTTGTAGTTTATCATGTTTTAGTAGGGATATTAAGATATCATTTAATGTTTTGTTTTTTATGTTCGTTTCTATTAACTTTGTTCTCCTTTTGGTGTAGTATTAAGATGGTTTTGTTTGTTGTTTTAAAATAAATGTTTTGTTTTCTGCTCTGTTTAGTTATCAAATTCGTTTGTAAACTGTTCTATTTTATCTCCTGGCCTCAGACTATTGTTGTCGACTGTTACCGTATTGTTATCATTTGGTGGTTTTAACAACTGATAAACGAAAATTTTTATGTCTCTATTTAACAGTATCACATCATATAATTTTATTAAGTCAATTAAAATAAAACATAAAAAGATATAAAACATTGTTTGATTTAATTTTATTGTTATTATCTTCATGTATTTTTTTTGTCCTTAGATTACAGTCAGACTTGTATTATTGTAGTAATGTATTATTTTATAAAGAGGGGTTGGTAGGATCAAGCTGACTGATTTTTAATTGCTCATTGATTTTAAAGTTATGTTGTAAAAAATCGATTCTATTAATAAAAATATCTAAAATATTAAAAAAGATATTTGTAGCGAAAAAGTTCTATCACATCTCAGGTATCTAATCACACATTTTAAGGGTATTCATGATGTGTTAAATGTAAAATATTTTACCATGTTAAATGTTTTAAGCAAAGGATTGTGAGCAGCCCTATTTAAAGTCATGGTAAATGCATAAGAGCTTCTAGCGGATTTTTGTGCTACTTATTCTATACCCTTTCCTTCAAAAACTTCAGGTTAATGTTTACTTTTAAGTTTTGATTAAAATAATTTGTTACAACATGCCTAAAGTAAGTGAAAAGTAGAAGTTGTGTGAAAGTTTGGCCACTGAGTACCTTGTTCATCGGACTTGTAGGACAGAGAATTAAGATAAGCTAATTGAAAACTGTCATTACATTATTATTATTGTCATGCATTGCTTTATTAGTTATAAAAACATCCAAAACAATATTAACTCAAGCAAAATACAAATTACTAGCAAGTAACCTAACACAACAGACAAAACGGACTGGTCTGTTGAGTGACGTCATTCTCCATTTAACAGACCTACTAACAGACTCTCAACCACGTTATATGTTATATAGTTTTAACTTGCTAAAAGAAGGTAATATTTCTCCATTCAACATAAGCTTTTCCATTTAACACGCTTTAACATGTTAAACTAATGATCATCAATACCCCTGATCCGTACGATTTTTCGTTTTTGAACTAGGTTGTTCACAGATACACATAGACCAGATTGCGAGGCTAGGTTTTTTGTACTCTGGAGAGCTCAAAACGTGTGTTTCCTTCGAAAACTTAAATTCTAAATGTTTCACGATCGCTATTGTAAGTACAAAGGTTTGGTCCAATGCCCATATAAAGTTGGGCTTACATTATTAGAAACGACTGCGTTATCTATTATATAATTATTTCCATGAAAATATCGTCAGTTTTCTATTATAGAAGGAGTGGAACGGGAAAAGAAGGAAATACCCAAAAAATGTGTCCCTTTCCTTATAGAAAATATTATGACTGTCTGGACATCATACATCATCACCTGGATGGGAATTAGTTCTGATATTGTTCATTTTTTTTTTTTGTTTTGTTTTTTTAGTTTTTGGACCAACCGGTTTGAGTTTTAACTTATGTATTCACTTATCTTATTTAGTCAATAAATTATTTCTTTTAACCCCTTCTTTTCATTTAAGTATTTTTTATGTATTTATTATTTTTTAAAATTTATTTTCCACCTTTTTATTTTGCAAACTGATCTACTGCTGTGACTATTGTGTCTTTGGTTTGATTTTAAATTTCTATCTAATGGTAAATATGTTTAACGGATCGTACGTGGGTAGCGGATCACAGAAGAGGGGAGTTCGGAGAGAGAATGAAATTGTTAAATATGAAAAAAAAAATAAATTATTTGTATTTAGTGTGCAGACGAGTATTGATTGTAAAAGGAAAAGGTAGGGGAAAAAAATGTTATTATATCATGGAAATATATGTATTGTATATATGTCCAGTTATAGATTGATTGGTATCCTGTGTATTGTAGCAACCCAATGTATTTGGGCAGCATGGCCAAATAAACTATTTTTATCTATTTTTTTTTTCTTTAAACATGGTATTGATGACGTTTTCATATTCTTTTTGAACAAAAACAAGTACTCAAATCATCCATAAAATTGCCCTTAGTCTTTTTTTTTTCTCGTTCATGAACGATTCAGTTAACGATGAACCCAGACACGGCCATCACGATCACCATGTCGATGTCTACTCTGAAATTAAACGCATGCTCTGTATTGTTCGACCAACACCATACCATGTTTAATAATGAAAAACCGCCTTTACAATCCACTTACCACCCTACTTTGACTATGGGTGATTAAATGGATCATTTTGTGTAATTTGGTTTTTTTGACTCAAGGAAGATTTATGGTTATTTATGTTTTCTGTTTTATTTATGTTTTCTACCAATGTGTCCATTAAGCTCTATGAGGATATTTTAATGTAGATAAGGCCTATTAAATATTAAAGACCAGCAATATGGGCAAAAATTAGCTACATATAGCTAAAATTACCATGTATATGACCCTTATTCATGAATGAATCATTCATAAATAAATATCGTATCCATGGCAATTTTAGCTATTAGTTTTATAGCTGCTCAACTCTGAAGACCAATTAATTGTACCTTGATTTATAGTTTTTAATCAAAATTTTTTAGAGCTATTACGAGTAAATCGCTAAAATGTATAAAATCGATTTTCTATACTGGCACTTCTGGTTAATCGATTTAAGCCATAAAGTTGCTATCGGATCCCAGGTATATAACTGCCTAAAATTTAGAATTTAAGTTTTGAGCTTCGTTTCGTTATACATGAGGCCGTTCGCTTGTGAGTACTAACCATTTGGTTAGACTTAGTTATTTGGAAAATGTATATTTCCGTCGAAAACTCGAGTTCCAAATTTTTTATGAAAGCAATACTCTCCCTTATTATATATATGGAATATAAAGTAAGGGTAAGTTAGTACATTTCTATTATTAATCCACCAGCTGCCATTCGAATCTTGCATCTTTTAAGACACGTCGTGATAACCTTATCAATAATGTGCTTCGATAAGAAGTTTCGAACTTTGCAAGGAAACGGCACGTAGTGGAATAAACCGAATAGGTTTCAGATCTGCTGACTCTTTGGTGCAATTTATTTCATCTTGTATTCATTTCTAATCCGAACTCGTCATAAAAACTGCATCGATTTCCTCTAAGAAGATAAAAATTCTTAGAGTACAAGAGGCCGGGGAAAAAAAAATTATTTCTAAACTATTACTACATAAAGTCAAAATTTAGAACCATATTAGAAAAATAAAGAATGACAACTGTTTAAAAACGTTACAAAAAAATAATTTTTGATTCAGAGCTCCATATCTTAAATACCTTAAAATTGGAAAGCGATCTAAAAAGTACCAGAGTCCAATAAAAGATAAGTTAGTTATATCACCTGAATTTATGATTAATTTAATGAAGACCATGTATAAATTGACGAGTCTCCAAGTGTATTTATGGTGAATAAAAAATAGCGGCTGTTTCATTCGGTAAAAAAAAATCATATTTCATTCGGGGCTCCATATCTTAACAACAATAGAATGCCTAAAAGAACATTATTGAGATTAGATTAAATTTACTAAAATATGAGCTCTAACAGAGCTGTTTACGTTGGAGCTATTACTTCCAGAGATACAGGTAAAAGCAACATTAAAAGAAATGTGTACTGAAAAATCAGTAGTTACTGAATTTATTTTGGAAAATCATTATCTCATAAACCAAGAGCCGTATAGGTGTCTATTAGCAATCAAATTAAAGATAGTTTAGTGTAATATAAAGTAGTTCATGACATTTATCTTCGTAGTAGTTTTCATGATATTTGCTAATATAAATTTATTTCAAGTTGTTAGAACAAAATGTCATATGTAAATATCATAAAAACTATTACTCCTACGAAGATGCAATTTAAACTACTTTATAGTACATTAAACTAACCTCAATTTTATTACTGGCAGACATCTGTATATCCAATGGTTCCTGCAATATACTTTTTCATAAATCAAGATATTTGTCCGACTAGAAATCAGCATTTTGTCAATTTATTTTGGGATATATTATAAAAACTATCTCTCCTACGGAGATAAACTGCTTTATAGCACATGAAACTAGTTTTAATTTTATTACCGACAGACATCTGTACCTCTCATGGATCCTGAGATTATAATTTCTCACAATAAATTATCAAACTACTAAGATTGTTGATTGGTAAATGTACTATAAAGTAGTTAATGGCGTTTAATAACGAAAAAATAATTTTTCGTTCGGAGTTCTATATCTACAAAACTACCAACAACTTTACCACTGTAAAATAAATATCAAAATAATATATAATGCTATAATAAAAATATTTAATTAATATCAAACTTGATAACTCTGTTATCAATGTCAACTGTTTCAAAACGTTAAAAAATATTAA
>NW_027115357.1:354726-359598 GCF_000696795.3 Halyomorpha halys | reverse complement strand
TTATAGCATTATATATTATTTTGATATTTTTTTTGTATTTATGAAAAATAATATCTCAAAAAGTATTGGACGTACAGATTTCTGCCAGTATTGGCATGTGCTATAGAGTAGTTTATTATACATATCTTGGTAGGGGTTGTAGTTTTCATGATATCTAAAATAAATTGATTTGGACAAAATTTCATGTGCAAAGTTCATATTCATATTCGAATATCTTGATAACTACTACCCCTACAAAGATAAACGTAATATGTAATATAATTATAGTATAATACATTAGCTTTATTTTGGAAGAATATAGTTGCCCGTATGAATTGGATAGTAGGAAGATAGTCTGGGTGGCGGTCAATTAAGGTACAAAATAGTAAAAAAAAAACTATTTATTGTTAGCCAACGTTTCGTCCCACTTTGCAAGGCTTCATCAAGGCTGTCAGATTGTAACACAATGAACTACTGAGTCCAGTTCTTACAAATCCTACGAATAAATTAGATTTAATTTGAGTTAAAATTTTTCAAAATAAATTCACTATCTACTAAATATTCAGTGCATCGAAGTTCCTTTTTAAAATGCTATATCTTAAGAACTATTGAATCTAAACAGCTCTATTAGCGCTCATATTTTATCAAATTTAATTTATTGTAAATGATGTTTTCTTAGGTTTTTTAGTGTTGTTGATTATATTAAAGTTATGGAGCTCAGAAGGAAAAATAATTTCTCTTAACGTTTTGAAACAGACGCCATTTTGTATTCCCCCTGCTTATACTTGGCAGACTCATCAATTTGATTAGTAATTGTACATAGCTTCCATTAAACTGATACAAAATTATTGTGAAATAATTGTTTTTTTTTATTCTCTTGGGTTCGTGTACTATGTAGTTAGTCCATGAATTAGCATTGTTAAAGGAAATTTGATTTGACTTTTCTGGTTTTGAAATCTTGATAAGAAGTTACGTGATGAAGAATTGTTATGAAGAGGAATTCACACGATTCCACAGCCTAACGAATATAGATAATTTTTAATTGAATATATACAGCGCCACATATACGCAAGGCCGTCCCAGAGAACTACCTTACATAACTCCTAGATCACGAAGCTCTTGCAATCCCTATCGGATAGTAACCAGTGCTGCTTCTCTATTTATATTTTTTAGCCGAAATTGAAAATTAAAATCATATAGCCATTAATTTATAAGTGGAAAAAGTAATTCCTGATAGTGTGGAGGTGAAAACAATTCGTGGTTCCAATTTGACAAATTAAACTAGCTTTATTTATTATTATTTTAATTGTAGGAAGACAGGAGGCAGTCAATAAAGGTATTAAAATCGTAAAAGAAAACTATTTATTGTTAACCAACGTTTCGCCCCACTTTGCAGGGCTTCGTCAGGGCTAAATAAAAAACATTGTAAGAATTGACAAAACATTAAAATTAATATACATAGAAAATATATTAAAAAAAAACAACAATGAATTATTATGGTTAATAAACTATTATGGTTAACAATTAATAGTTTTCTTTTACTTTATATCTGAGAACAGATGGCCGACTTGTCAGTTGGCATCATTCTTACAATCTGACAGATAGTCCCATCAATATTTATTTGTTTTTTTATTTTATTTATTATTACCATTATTTTTCATAAAGGTTTCTTTTAGTTGCTACGATACCTCAACTTTACCATATTTATGTCTAGTTCAAACGAATATTTTTCTAGAATTTATTAGTCTAGCTCTGTATTTAGAATTCTATCACACCTTTCATAAAAAAGTACAAACTAATACTATTAGTCTTGTAGATTCAACTTAATTCAATTACACTGACTTGTACAATAGTAACTTGTACTTTAGTATTTTTAATTCCTGTAATTTCACTAATATTCATCCCTATCATGAAAAAAATAAGTATTAGTATTATTACCACACTAGTTTCTACACTTGTACTATTAACTAATACTATTAGCTTTCATTATGAAACAGGGCCCAGACTGTATCTGTGAGCTGTATCCACTTATGTTTATACTTCCTTAAATTATTATTATTATTTCTTTTATAAACAAAACAAAAACTTTTTTTTTATATATTTTCTCTGTATATGCATTTTAATGTTTTGTCAATTCTTATATAGTTTGCATCTTGTTTTTGATTTAGCCCTGACGAAGCCCTGCAAAGTAAGGCGTAACGTCGGTTAACAGTAAATAGTTAATCTTCCTACAATCTACTTTATACGGTCAACTAACTTCTTCCAATATTATTATTTAATCTACATTTATTGTATATATTATTAAGTTAAGTATTTTATCATTTAATTTATATTTAGTTTTTTCCTAAATTAGATAGCTCTTATAGTTATTATTATTATGTCTTTTTTGTATTACTCGTGTTTGAAATAAAATCTTTGACGGTCGCCACCCTTTCACTCTTTATAATTCCGATTTTCAATAACATAAAATGCTTTTTCGCAAATCTTAGCTACTTTGCCCTTCTTTTAATGTTTCTGTTTGGTTTTCTATTGTTGTAGGTAGTTTTAAAGATATAAAACTCTTAATTAAAAATTAATATTTTTTAACTTATTGAAGCAGTTGCCATTTTTTATCTCCCCAACTATGGCAGAGTTATCAATTTTGATATTAATTATACAGTTTAAATTAAAGTAATCAAACATTGGGGTGAAATAACTGACTTTTTTTTTTCTATGAGCTGGTGTACCTCAGTGAATCGGACGCAGCTGCCTCGGCAGACCTGAATACGAAACAAGGCATTGTAGAGCTCTCCTTGCCCTTTCTAAATAACCATAATCTCTTGAGAATAGGAACTTCTCCCTTCGACCTTAGAGCCTTCCTACCTGCGAGATGCAAGGCCCTTGACAGGGGTGGAACCTAAGCAGTCGTGAGGAGATTTTATGCTTATAAGATCGATGTTCGTTGTAGATGTTGAGGGCTTTAATGCAATTTACAAGATTATATGCTAATAATAACAATATTTATTCACATATTCTCAACCTTCTTTATTTTTTTGCTTTATTATCATTAATCAATTCCAACATGATTGATAAAAAATATATACAATTGTGTTGTGGCAAGTTAATGATTGTAAAATACAGAAATTGTGAAGAATAGAAATTATTTGTAGGCAGATAGTCGGATGTAGTAGTCAGATGGGTTGAGGTACCAAAATAGTAGAAACAAATATTTATTGATAACTAACGCCCCCTTTTGCAGGGCTTCGTCAGAGCTAAATGAAAACAAGAAACAAACATTGTAAGAAGTATTAGAACATAAAAGGAATATACAGAGCAAATTAAAAAAGTAGTACAACAGCCGGGAAGAAAAAAAGTCAGTTATCTCACCCCAATTTTTGATTACTTCAATAAAAACTATGTATAATTACTAGTCAATATTGATGAGTCTGCCAAGTATTGGTATATAAGGAATAAAAAATAGCGGCTGTTAAAAAACCTTAAAAAACATTAATTTTTCATTCGGAGTTCTATATCTTAAAAACTACCAACAATACTAGAAAATCTAAGAAAACATTATTTAAAGAAGAGTAAATTTTCTGTAATTTTAGCCCTAAAAAGAGCTATTTATGTCCAATAGTTCTCGAGATATAGCTTTTTAAAAAGCAAAATTTCATAAAAATCTACTGAAAGATTTAGTAGTTAGTTAATTTATTTTTAGACGTTTATAACTCAGGAACTATGTAATGTACAGATGTCTTTTAGCACTCAAATTAAAGCCAGTATAATGGACTATAAAGAAGTTTATTACCTTTATCTTTCTAGGAATTGTGGTTTTCATGATATTTGCTAAAATAAATTGATTTATAGTTGTCCGTACAAAATGTTGGATTTTTGAAAAAATATATCTATAGATCCATAGGACGCACAGATGTCTGCCAACACTCAAAATAAAGGAAATTTAACTTTCTCTAAAGTAGTTTATGACACTTATCTTTGTAGGGGTAGTAGTTTTTATGATATTCACATATGAATATAAATTTGGCAAATAAAAATTTGTCCGAACTACTATAAATCAACTTATTTTAGCAAATTTCATGTAAACTATTACTCTTAAGAAGATAAACATCATAAACTACTTTATAGATCATTAAACTAGCTTTAATTTGAGTGCTAATAGACATCTGGTCGTCAAATGTAAGATATAAATTTTTCAAAATAAATTCACTAACTACTGATCTTTCAGTACGTCCCATACAAAATTTTTATGAAATGTTGCTTTTTAAAAAACTGTATCTTGAAAAATATTTAACGTAAATAACTCTATTAGGGCTCATATTTTAGCAAATTTACTTTTCTTTGAATGACGTTCTCTTAGATTTTCTTGTGTTGTTAATACTTTTTTAGATATAGAGCAGGGAATGAAAAATTATTTTTTTTTTTTATATCACTTTAAACAGCAGCCATTTTTTTATTCCCCCTACCTATACTTGGCAGACTCGTCAATTTTGACTATTAATTATACATAGTTTTCGTTATAGTAATAAAAAATGGGGGTAAGATAACTGCCTTTTTTCTCCTCTTGGGCTCTTGTACTATAATATATATTATAAATAAAATGATAATATACCAAAAGTACTGTGAATAAAATACGCAGTCCAGAGCTTTTGGAATTAGTGTTGCGAAATTTAATAATTTGTAATGAATATTAAATAATTAATCAAAAATTAGTTAATTAGATATTTTTATTAATTCTCAATATAGTTGTAATCTTTTTTGTTTTGTATGTCTACGTAAATAAGGGCGGTGTTCCCCTAATCCTAGAGACAGTGGTAAATTAAGATGGCGGTTAACCAGAAGGACCCTCCTCCTAACATGGAGTACAACTGACACGACATTGTAAACAGTTGTAGCTCA
>NW_027115357.1:350774-354676 GCF_000696795.3 Halyomorpha halys | reverse complement strand
TTGAGTGCTAATAGACATCTGTACGTCAAATGGTTTTTGAGATATAAATTTTTCAAAATAAATTCAGTAACTACTGATCTTTCAGTACGTCCCATGCAAAATTTTTATGAAATGTTGCTTTTTAAAAAACTGAATTTTTGAAAAATATTTAACGTAAATAACTCTATTAGGGCTCATATTTTAGCAAATTTACTTTTTATTTACTTTGAATGACGTTCTCTTCGATTTTCTTGTGTTGTCAATACTTTTTAAGATATATAGCTGGGAATGAAAAATTATTTTTTTTTAATCGCTTTAAACGGTAGCCATTTTTTTATTCCCCCTATCTATACTTGGCAGACTCGTCAATTTTGGCTACTAATTATACATATTTTTCGTTATAGTAATAATAAATGGGGGTAAGATAACTGCCTTTTTTCTCCTCTTGCTCTTTTTTTTACCTTTACCAAAAGTGCTGTGAATAAAACACGCAGTTCAGAGCTTTTGGAATTAGTGTTGCGAAATTTAATAATTTATAATGAATATTAAGTAATTAATTATAAATTAGTTAATTATATATTTTTATTAGTTCTCAATATAGTTATAATTTTTTTGGTTTGTATGTCTACGTAAATAAGGACGGTGTTCCCCTAATCCCAGAGACAGTGGTAAATTAAGATGGCGGTTAACCAGAAGGACCCTCCTCCTAACATGGAGTACAACTGACACGACATTGTAAACAGTTGTAGCTCAAAGAGGAGTTGAACCTGATCAAAGGGATCCTATTTACCATCCAGTTCCAGTAAACCAGTTCAATCTGCCTCTCTTCATATCGACCATTTTCCTCTGCTAGTATATAGCATGGCTGCTTCTACACCATTCTTCACGTCATCTCGTTGAAAAGTAATATAAATAATCAGGGTTAGAATATTAATCGTGGACTTAAAATTTGAAAGCCATCCAAAAATTATACGAGCCCAATAAAAAAAAAAAGTCAGTTATATAACGTGAATGTTTGATTACTTTAATTAAAAATATCTATAGATTAATGAGTCTTCTAGTATATTTAGAGGGAATATAAAATAGCGGCTGGTTAAAAAACGTGGAAAAAAAAAACTTCATTTCGAGCTCAATATCTTTACAATTATCAACAACACTAAGAAAGCTAAAAGAATATCACTTAAAGTAGAGTAAATAGGCTAAAATATGAGCCCTAATAGAGCTATTTATGTTCAGTAGTTCTCGATACAGTTTTTTATAAAAGCAACATTTCATAAATAATATACTGAAAAATCAGTAGTTTGTGAATTTTGAGAAATCTATATTTCAAAAACCTGTGTCTATTAGCACCCAAATTAAAAATAATTTAATGTACAATAGGGTAGTTCATGACGTCTATCTTCATATAAAACTGTATTCGGGAACTATTGAACGTAAATAGTTCTATCATGGCTCATATTTTAGCATTTTAAATTTACTCTAGTTTAAATGATGTTCTCTTGAGGTTTCTAGTGTTGTAGGTAGTTTTAAAGATATGAAGCTCCGAATTAAAAATTAATATTTTTTAATGTTTTGAAACAGCTGCCATTTATTATTTGTCCAACTATGGCAGAGTTGTCGATTTTGTTATTAATTATACATTATTTGTATAACATATTTTTATTATAGTATATATTATTGTGATATTAATTATACAGTGGTACAGTTCTGGGTAGTTTTGAAGATATAGAACTCCGAATGAAAAATTATTTTTTCGTCATTAAACGCCATGAACTACTTTATAGTTATAGTTTAGTATATTTTACATTTAATAATCAACAATTAGTAGGTTGAGAATTTGTTGTGGGAAATCATAATTTCAGAATCCATGAGAGGTACAGATGTATGTCAGTAATAAAATTAAAACTAGTTTATCATTAATATGTTTATCGTTATAACAACTTTATCTCCATAGGAGTAGTAGTTTCATAATATTTGCTGAAATAATTTGATTTCTAGACGGAATTTCGTGTGCAAATATCATAAAAACTATAACTCTTACGAAGATAAGCTACTTTATAGTTCATTAAACTAATTTTAATTTTATTACTGACAGACATCTATACGTCCTATGGTTCCTTAGATGTATTTTTTCATAAATAAAACAATTTGGCTGAATGATTAGAAATCAACTTTTAATCGATTTATTTTGGAAAATTTCATAAAAACTACTACTCCTACGAGTATGAACAATATAAACTACTTTATAGCTTATTAAAATAATTTTAATTTTATTGCTGACAGACATCTGTACGTCCTATGGTTCCTGAGTTATACATTTTCATAAATCAAACAATTTGGCTGAATGACTAGAAATCAACATCTAATCGATTTATTTTGGAAATTTTCATAAAAACTACTACTCCTACGAGTATGAACAATATAAACTACTTTATAACTTATTAAAATAATTTTAATATTACTGACAGACATCTGTACGTCCTATGGTTCCTTAGAAGTACTTTTTTATAAATCAAAAACTTTGTCTGAAGGATTAGAAATCAACGTTTAGTCAATTTATTTTGGAAAATATTATAAAGACTACTACTCCTATGAGGATGAACTTCATAAACTACTTTATAGCTCATTAAACTAATTTTAATTTCATTGCTGGCTGACATCTGTACTTCTCATGGTTTTTGATTCCACAGAATGTTAAAATGTTATATCACCAAAGCTGCTCCCGTTTCTACTGAACCATATATTTTGTTTTATGCGTATTTATTTCAAGACCTAGTTCCTTACTCCTTGTCTATTCTTTTGTTTGTATATATTTTAAGAGTTTTTTTTTCTTTTTTTTTATTATTTTTCTTTTTTTTTTCTTCTTTTTTTATTTTATTTTTTTTTCTTTTATTTATTTTAGTATGTATGAGATCATTCATCACTATTATCTATTGCCCACAACTATGTGGCAGATTGTAATATTTATCAATAAATAAAGACATTTTAAAAAAAAAAAAAAAGTTCCTTACTAGAGTTTATCGTTGTAGTTTTATTTAGTTTTATTGTTATGAATTACACTAATATCTAACTATTTTTTACTAATAATTTTTAAATTTATACTAACCTTTATAATCTAATATCAAATTTACTAGATGTATTTTTATGTAAATACAGTTGTAAATGTCAATAAATAAATAAAAAAAAAATAATTTAGACCTTACTCCGTGAACGGGTTTGAAACTGAGAGCGGTCGAACAAGATGGCTCCCTGGTAATAATACCCGAAGGCCGAATTGACTAGGTCACGCTGGGTGACCCTATCAATGTCGTCGGGTCTTTGCTCCTTGTCTTCTTAAATATTTATATCATTTTAATTATGTTTTTATTATCATTTCTTTGATTTATTTATAAATATTCATTGTTATAGACTAGTCTAAAAATAGTTAAATCGTTATACAAGTGATCAGAACAATATGGATGTAATGAACATAGAACCTTACGTTTTTGTTTTTTTAATGCATAATTAACACTTAAATTTAAATTAAAAATAAAAAGTGTTGAGACAAAAAAGGATACAAGTTTTGATTTATTTAATAATTAAATATATATTTTTATTGTAATTGCAATGTTTGTAATGATTGATAAATGTTAAAAATATTTTGTCTTTTTATATTTTCCGTATTGATGTATAAAACATACTTGGCCAATATAAAGGAATATTACTACTTTTGGTTTCCTCACCTTCCGGTAACTTCTTCATATTTGTAACATATTTTTTAAAATTTTATTCATTTTCCTAAACTATTTGTCGTCACCCTTTTATACGCTTTTCTCTTTTAAATGATTTTTAAATATTTCCTACTTGTTATTTTTACCCACTTGTTACATATTTTCATCTTCTAGTAAAATCGTCATCTTTGTAACGCACTTTTTTAACTCTGA
>NW_027115357.1:350071-350724 GCF_000696795.3 Halyomorpha halys | reverse complement strand
CAATATGGATGTAATGAACATAGAACCTTACGTTTTTGTTTTTTTAATGTATAATTAGCATTTAAATTTCCTGTTAAATAATAAAAAAAAAAACAGTTAAACTAAGTTTCAAAGTTAATATATTTATTGTTATGATGTATTTAAATGACTGACTGTATTATTTCAAATTATGTAGAAGATGGTCAGGGTTGCAGTCAAATGAAAAGGAGTTTTAATTGGTTAACAATTGAAAAAATGGTTAACAACTATTTATTTGTGACGTTTCGCCCAACTTTGTAGAGCTTCATCAGGGATAAAAGGATACAAAAATAACTAAAAATATTATGACCTAGTAAGATAATAAAATACAAAAAGGTAAATTAAGGTAGGGTTAAAATAATATAAATATAAGTGAAAAGAAAATTATATACAAATGAACGAAAAGAAGAAATAAAAATAATATTAATATAAAATAGACAATGGTAAGAATATAAGCAAAAACTACGCAGGCTATTAGGTTAAAAATGAACAGACAAATAACATGCAAAAATAGAAAAGCAGATATGAGAAAACAATATTTAACATACTAAAATACGGAAAATAAAGAAGTAAATGAAGTTAAAAAAAAATCGAGAAAGAATAAATAAAAATAAATTTTTTTAATTTTTATTTTT
>NW_027115357.1:347925-349538 GCF_000696795.3 Halyomorpha halys | reverse complement strand
ATAATTTTTAAATATTTTCTACTTGTTATTTTTATCCACTTGTTACATATTTTCATCTTCTAGTAAAATCGTCATCTTTGTAACGCACTTTTTTAACTCTGAGTGCTTACCGTACGCACCGCTGAGTTCACTTAGCTTTCTGATTTCCCACTAGCAGGTGAGGTCTTTGTTATATTCTCTTTTTCCTATCTTCCTTTTACCCCTTCTCCTTCTCTATTGTTTTCTTAATTTTTCTTACCCACGCTATTAGTTATGGTCACCAAATATTATTATTGTTATGTTTACTTCTTTTGTCTAAATTAGCTGTATATTTTGTTTCTTTATTCTAATATTATGGTTATAAATTTCATTAGTTACATTTGTTTTTTCTCTCAGTTTTATTTTGTATTTTTTTTCTTTTCATAATTTTAATTTTTAAATTATTAATAAACTAAAATATTCATATTCCTTATTTATTTCCTTAGTTATGTTATTTTTACTTTTTAAATTTTATTTTCCAATTCTTTCGTCACTTTATTTTTATTAATTTCATTCTGTATAGTTCTTTACTATACATCATTCTGTTTATATTTTCTTTTTTTGTATTCATTGGTTGTTATCTTGTTCTTTGTTCTTAGCCCTGATGAAGGCTAGATATTCTGGCCGAAACGTTGCACTATTAAATAAGTTCTTTCAACTTATTTATGTTTTATTCTGACCGCACCCCCAACCATCTCATACTTTTGACTGTTAAGTCATGTGTTATAATTTAAAATGATTAATTTAGTTATAAATATTAGGTCATTTTTTGTATTGTTTCATATTATGTTTATTTTATATAATTATTGTATATTAATGTATTTTGTTTTGTTATAGGTAAGTTAGTCGTTTTGTTCTACAAATAATGCAGATATGCAAGGTATTATGTCACTTTTATTCGTATAATATTTACATAAATCTACACAGTTAGGAATAACACTATTAGTTCAAGGTTGGAGAGAAAGTATGTCAGAGCTTAGCACTGAGTGCTCCAGGTACACTCGAGTTGGCCCATCTGCTGTTCTGTTTGATATTAACATCTCTAACTTAGTCACGTTTTGGAGTTAATGATTAAACATGATTAATTCTGCTGTTGTTGCAAACCTATCTTCACATTTTAGTTCAGTAGATGCATATACATTTTTTTCTCTCTCTCGCATTGTAGCTCAGTGCAGGAGTTTATGTAGAAATCGTACATACTCCATGCGAAATTGCTAACTATATGTATGTAAAGTAAAGTTAACATTAAAACATGTTATTACTATTATATTAAGAATATAAAAAAAAAAATCTCAAAACAAGAAATACCCTATAAATCAACAATTTGTACTATATAAAAAATAATTCTCAAATATAAGCTAGGAGAAAAATAAAAATAAATATATGTACACATTACTAAACAAATAAATGTAATAAATTAACTAGGTAAATGAATTACAACAATCTGCTCGGATATAACTAGATATTTGTGTGTGTAATAATGATAATAATAATAAATACATGTTTAACCTAAAAATACAACATTAAATAAAATGATACAATTGAACATAAGGTTGGAAAAATAAAACAAGAACTTTTAGAAGTACATAAATAAA
>NW_027115357.1:341649-347620 GCF_000696795.3 Halyomorpha halys | reverse complement strand
ATTTCTAGAGGAGAAGATCTCGAGGCCATCTTCTTTTCAGACGTCTAGGAGGATTATTAGGTAATGAAGGAGAAGCCAGGCTAGAAACAAGTGGATTTGGGTGGTTGAGAAGTTTATCATGGAAGGAACGGTATCTGGTTCTGGCCAAATCGGCAACATATGGAATATTGAGGTCCTGATGGATGACTTGATTTGTGACAAAGTAAGGAGACTGTAAGGATTGGATTCTGGAGGAATTTGATGGTTTAGTGGAGCCCCAAAGCTCAACTCCGTATGTTAAGATGTAAAGATAGGCCTTATAATGACTATTATGACTTTACTTTATATGACATGATTATGTAGATCAGTCTTTTGTAATGGATTGGCAATTTAGACCGTTTGTCTAGTAAATGTTAAATTATTAATAAACTAAAATATTCATATTCCTTATTTATTTCCTTAGTTATGTTATTTTTACTTTTTAAATTTTATTTTGCACTTCTTTCGTCACTTTATTTTTAAGAATTTCATTTAGTATAGTTCTTTACTATACATCATTCTGTTTATATTTTCTTTTTTTGTATTCATTGGTTGTTATCTTGTTCTTTGTTCTTAGCCCTGATGAAGGCTAGATATTCTGGCCGAAACGTTGCACTATTAAATAAGTTCTTTCAACTTATTTATGTTTTATTCTGACCGCACCCCCAACCATCTCATACTTTTGGTTTTATTAATAACTTTACCTTACACACTAAGCTTATTGATACTATAAAGTTTAAAATTTTAAGTATATAATTATTATATGGCCCCTCGACCTCGTTCAAATATTTAATTTTGGCCCTTGAGGCTTAATTAAGGACAACCCTGGGGTAAATTATATAATTTAAGAACGTCCATTTTTGCTTTTGCTGTCATTCTGTCTGACACTGTTAAGTCATGTGTTATATAATTTGAAATGATTAACTTAATTATAAATATTAGGTCATTTTTTGTATTGTTTCATATAGTTTCATATTATGTTTATTATATATAATTATTGTATATTAATGTTTGTTTTTTTTGTTATAGGTATGTTAGTCGTTTTGTTCTACAAATAATGCAGATATGCAAGGTATTATGTCACTTTTATTCGTATAATATTTACATAAATCTACACAGTTAGGAATAACACTATTAGTTCAAGGTTGGAGAGAAAGTATGTCAGAGCTTAGCACTGAGTGCTCCAGGTATACTCGAGCTGGCCCATCTGCTGTTCTGTTTGATATTAACATCTCTAACTTAGTCACGTTTTGGAGTTAATGATTAAACATGATTAATTCTGCTGTTGTTGCAAACCTATCTTCACATTTTAGTTCAGTGCATGCATATACATTTTTTTTTCTCTCTCGCATTGTAGCTCAGTGCAGGAGTTTATTTAAAAATCGTACATACTCCATGCGAAACTGCTAACTATATATATGTAAAGTGAAGTTAACATTAAAAAAAGTTATTACTATTATATTAAGAATATTAAAAAAAAAATCAAATGCTCAAAACAAGAAATATCCTATAAATTAACAATTTGTACTACATAAAAAATAAGTCTCAAATATAAATTAGGAGAAAAATAAAAATAAAAAAGTGTACACATTACTAAACAAGTGAATGTAATAAATTAACTAGGTGAATGAGTTAAAATAATAAGTGTGTGTAATAATGATAGTAATAATAAATAAATGTTTAACCAAAAAAATACAACATTAAATAGAATAAATAAAATGATACAATTGAACATAAGGTTGGAAAAATAAAACAAGAACTTTTAGAAGTACATAAATAAAAAAAAAAATAATAAATACAGTTAATACACTCTCTCTGTTTTTTTATTGTTTAAAGATTTTATATTGCGGAAGTGGACATGTACCTTCGTGCGTTAAACACATCTTTATTTTATTAAACCTTTATTGTTCATTTGTTACAAGGTACAGTCGAAAAGTTTGCTAAGTTTTTCCATTGTAGTTACATAAATAGGTGTTTGCTAGGTGGTATATCTTAAAGTTGTAGTCAGACGACCGGTGTTCTGTCAATGTTGTACTTAGTGTTTATAATTTGTACAATTTATTTGTGTATTTATTATTAATTATCAATCAACATGGTTGAGGTAAAATGTTGTTATAACTTTATTAAACCAACATTGCAAATATTGGAACATTGCAATTAAAATAAAAATCCAATTTTTTTATTAACTTCATAATATATATATTTGAGTCTTGAGGATCAATCAATAATATTTCGCAACTTTATTTTTGCATTGTCATCCTCTACAATTAAAAAAACGGTTTTTTTTTTTTACAAACACTTTTTCAACTAATTACTATAAAACTACAAGTACGTAGTGTAATTTATGATTAATAACTATTACAATCAAAACATTACTTATAATTGTTTATTACAGTGTGCTCTACATTGTGATCCAATTAATTCCAGGTTTGTACCAAAACTGAATAGGTTTTAAAATTGAGGTAGGTTTGCTTTGTTTTTTCCAATACGTAATCTTTTTTCTGACAGGTAATCCTGCTGTTATTTCTATTTTATATTTTGACTGTTTCTATTTAGAGTTGTTAATTGTGTCTTATGTATTTATTCGGTTAGATTAACATGAATTTAGATTTGTACATCCGATTTTTTATTGATTGCACGAAAATAATATTTTTATTTTTGTATAAATATAAATAGAAGCAGACAAAACATAAAATAGAAATAACAGACGAACCACCGGCTAGGAAAAAAAAACAGGTACATGTTAGAAAAACCAAAACAAACCTATCTCCATTTCAGAACCTATTCAGTTCTGGAGTTAGTCGTATCATAAACGCACTGTGATAGACGAATGTAAGTAATGTTTTAATTGTAATTGCTATCAATCATAAATTACACTATGTAATAGTAATTTTACGGTAATTAGTTGAAGGGAGTATTTGTTCTGAAAACTGTTTATTTCATTGCAGGACATTACTATGCAAACAATAATGTTACGCCTAAATAAAGTTGTATTATTGACTGATTTTCAAGGCCCACGCACACAAAAAAAATATACATACAACAGTATATAATAACTTATTTCATAGGCAAAAAGCCCCTTATAGCACTATACAAATTTGAAGTTGATCGGTTGAAAACTTCAACATTTTTTTTTTAGATTTTCAGGCTATAAAACTCGTATTACATATCATCATATTTACCAAAAATGTGCACAGAGGGAGTTCATTTTCGGTTTCATCACACCACCACATTTTTAAAAAATCCGAAATTAATTATATTTCAAAAATTCACTAAATTATGACGTTATGCCTTCGGTTTACGTCGGCCTTAGTAATCGGTTACACAAAATGACACTAATGTTTGAAAAATTTGGCTTTATTGTTTTATAAGTTTTTATTTCTGCACGAAACAACCTCTTTGGTGGAGCAATGGAAAGAATATTTGGCTTTCACATTCCATTCTCTTTCTTAACAGAATGCCAGTCGATGGTTTCAGAAATTTTAAACTTGGCGACAGAGGTTTCTGGACGATAGTCATTCGATGAGGAAGTTGTGTTGGGGCAGTCCCAAAGAAAAGCACATACTTAGAAATTGGCAGGAGAGCTTGTGGTTTCCCAATCCACCGTAGATCGTGGCCTGCATAGCATAGTAAAAGTGAATCATTCATAAGAGAGTGGGGTTCCCCATGAGTTGACCGGCTGGTAGGAAACATATGTTGTAGAAATTTTGAAAAAATCTAAATTTCAGGAACTATATCAAAAACAACAAAATTATACTATTGTAACGAGGTTATCTCATTCGGTCTAGAAACGATCGATTTGATCGGTCCGTTCGGGAACGATTTTTCAGTAGGTGAGAAAAAAGTTTACCAGTCAAAAAGTCGCCATTGTGTTATTGAGTGAATCGTCTATTTTTGAAAATTGTGAATGTTTTTAGTGCTAATATAGACAAAATTTGTTTGTCCTACTGTTTTTATTTTTTTTATTTCTTGGCCTGGATTTTACGCTGCAGTATTTTATAGTTCGTTCTTAACCATTCATGCAATGCTTATTGTTATATAATCAATATTAAAAATACTAAAAGAATGATTTTATCGAGTTTTCCTGTCAACTGGAAGGCTCATTAAAGCTGAAATATATTTATTTAATTACTATGGTGACAAGAAAACGGAAAATCCCCGTTTAATGACTTTCTTCACGCCGTATTTCAATTTCAGGCGCTTTTTAAGTATTGCTCGATTTAACTATATTAAAGTCTCCTCTTCCCGTTTTGAGCTAATATTTCAAAAGTGATATAGAGCTGTCGCTCCACGGGTGTCCTACCGGGGCGGGTCCGGCAGGGAAGGATTGCCTTTTTTTTTTGTGTTATGATCATCTCTTGTTTTGTTTTTTTAATTAAATGAAATTAAAGATTGTTTTTTTTTTTTTCGTTTTATGACCTCCTGTTGTGAAATTGTGACTTGACGTACATCGACCAGTGTACTCGGTATAATTGTTTGTTTAAAAAGTGAGATAAGTAATGCTTACGAAATTAAAGATACTTTACACGATGATTCTCATCCTCTCAGATTATTTCAATTAGAATAAGACTGTTGCTTAAGAACACCCAATCCTATATTTCTATGACGAATTCAAACAAAATTGAGAGAAAAAAAAATGTGAAAAATCTATTCTATAAAGAGGCACTTCTGGTTAGTCGACTTTATCGAAAAAGTTGCTGTTATATCTCAGACCTTAAAAACGAAATTTCAGAACTTATAAAAAATTGTTATTTTTTTTTTTTTTAATAAACTCTTTGGCTCTCTAACGAATTATGATACGCCTATATCACTATTTTTATTCCTGGAGTAGTGTTTGTACCTGGAAATAACATTTTTTCTCTTATCTCCATTAGTTAATTATCAAATCCTCTCATTGTTCATATTTATCCATTTTGAATGACTAGTAAGAATGTTTAGAGTGCTACCAATGGATAGTTGCTCTACACGCCTGTAATACCCCATTTTAACTAAGATCAAATTTACTCAATGTATTATATAATATACAGTATTAAATTTCAATAAAGATATTAAATTTTGTTTTAATTCAAATAAATAAAGTTGCTTAAAGGAAATTCCACATTTAAACTCTGTCAAACTATTTCTGAATTTTTGACTTATATTAAAATTAGATATCAATTCTTGACTTAAATCATGGAACACAATTCTCTTAGTTGTCTCAGCACTTAAACAAGCACCGTCTAATTGTTGTGATAGTGAACTATCATGAAAAGAAATTATCCCTGGACCTTTAGTCATCTCTCCTAATTTACTTTACAGTATTTTGTTTTTAATAATAAAACGAAATCTTGCTGAACTTGTATAAGTGAAATATAAAAAAATAATAAAACGATGCAACCAGGAAGTTTCTTCGCTGTGTGTTCGCTGCAATATCTATTTATACATTTATGAGTAACCTTTTAAAGTATTCTGCTTATTTTCTTTTTGTATTTTCCTCGTTTAAAGGAGTCATTAACCTTCGACTTGGAGGTCAGAAAATTGAAATATATTTTATATTGTGAAGTTGTGTTATTGATTGGCTAAAACCCTTTTAGCCCCCTAGGTACCCACCTTGTCCTTCATTGGGTGGGTGAACAAACCTGGAAGAGACACAAACTTTTGCTGACTGCAACCCCTTTCCCCTCGCCCCCCGAGCATCTTCTCTAACTACTAATCTACGGTCAACTTTCTACAACTCGTTAAAAGAAATTCATAATAGTAGCTAAGAGAAAAAACTTAATGCAAATTATTTTCAATATTAGTGTAGAAATAAATAATAGCAGGATACCAATACAAATTTACTGTGACTATTATGTAGTTATTGTAATCCACGTACGTATTTATGTCAAAACATAAAACAATTTAATATGGTTTCTCTAATTTTCAACATATTTTGAATGTTTAGAGGTCTAAATTTATTTGTTTATGTCGAAAC
>NW_027115357.1:334001-341190 GCF_000696795.3 Halyomorpha halys | reverse complement strand
TCAGGGCCATGGGCTGCTTGCTAACATCCAAGTGTCAGCGATTCTTCAGCTCAGTCATGGTCAATAAAAAGTATTTTAAACTCTGTTTAATTTACAATCAATTTTGCTTATATTTTAACAGATTCCAAGAAAAAAATTTTATTTGAAAATAATTCATTGGTTACTTCAGAATTATTGCAATATAAAATCTTCAAATGTTTTTAATAGGGGTATTCATGATGTGTTAAATGTAAAATGTTATAAGTATAAGATTGTGAGCAGCCCTATTTAAAGTCATGGAAAATGCATAAGAGTAAATGCGTAAGGGCTCCAAGCGGATTTTTTGTGCTACTTATTTTATAACCTTTCCTTCCAAAACTTCATGTTTTTGTTTAATTTTAAGTTTTGATTAAAATAATTTGTTACAATATGCCTGAAGTAAGTGAAAAGTAGTTGTGTGAAAGTTAGGCCACTGAGTGCCTTGTTGATATGACTTGTAAGGAAGAGAATTAAGATAAGCTAATTGAAAACTGTCATTACATTATTATTATTATCATTGCATTATTAGTTTTAAAAACATCCAAAACAATATTAACGCAAACTACGAGGAAGTAACCTTACTAAACAAACAAAATGTTGACGAACTCAGCTGGTCAGTTGCCTGACGTCATTATATGGAGAATGAGCTTGTATCAAACTCGCAACCATGTTATATGTTACATCGTTACATCGTCAAGGAACGAAATATTTCTCCATTTAACATGTTTTTCTAGTTAGCGCGCTTTAACATGTTAAACAAAGATCATGAGTACCCCTAATATCAGTAAATAACCTAACTCTACACCTCACATCGACATAACCATCATATCATACCAAATAGAGGTCGTTCCTAGCTTTTAGACTAGTTAAGCCAGGTTAATTTAAACTATTAAACTTCAAACCTGCTCTTTCTCAAAGAGAAAATAAAGTAAAAAGTGGAAAATGTTTTTTTTTTTTTTTGTAATTTTGATTTGATTTATCAGGTGTAAAAATATAAATCTTAATTTTTCCATCATAAAATCATTTTTTCTATAAATAAAATGTTATTCGGATTTATAGTAGTTAATTTGATTATTGTTCTCACCTTATTTTGGTTATGCCTTCCAAGAAAGCTCCAGACTTCATACGTCTCAATACGTCAATGAAGCATACACGAAAGTTTCTCCAATACGTAAACTTTTATGGGAGTATAGTCTCATCACAATAAAGATCATTTCTTCTGATCTATCAAAAATGTGTAAAATGAAGTTTTCCAGTAATTAATCGGAGGTGGTCGAAGGAATGTAGAAAAAAATATTTCAAGAAACAAACCTACTTTTGAAAAAACTAAATTTTATTAATTTATATCTTTTTATACCATATTTTTTTATATATTTATATCTTATAGTTTTCTTTGTATCTTATTATACCATGTAATTATATGTAATTGTAATTTCCGATTACGGATTGATAAGTATGCTGTGTGATATAGCAACCTGATGTATTTGGGCAGAATATATGAATAAAGTATTTCTCTCTCTCTCTCTCTCTTGAAAACTACTACTCCTAAGAAGATAAATGTTAAAAACTACTTTATAGTGCATTCAACTAGCTTTAATTTGAGTGCTAATAGACATCTATACGTTGAATGGTTTAAGAGATATAGATTTCTCTAAATAAATTCACTAACGACTGATTTTACAGTACATTTTTTATGTAATGTTGATGTTTAAAAAGCTATATCTTGGGAACTATTAAACGTAAATAGCTCTATTAGGGCTTATGTATTAGCAAATTTACTCTACTTTAAATAATATTCTCTTAAGTTTTCTAATGTTGTTGGTAGTTTTCAAGTTATAGAGCTGCGAATGAAAAATTAATTTGTTTAAGGTTTTGAAACAGCCGCCATTCTTATTTCTCCTCCCTAACATAACAGACTCATCAATTTTTACTAGTAATTATATATAGTGTTCATTAAAATAATCAGGATTTGTGGTGAAATAACTGGGTTTCTTCTCATTTTGGGCTCTTGTGTTATGAATTAAGCTCCTTATATCAGTGAAAGATCAAATACAATCTGATAACAAGAGGGAGAAAGTAGGATTAACTCAAAAGTTTACGACGACAATATATTATGCAAAATATTTTCTTTGAGAACTTTCAACCACGTAACTGAAACAATTGCATAATCTGAAACCAAGGAATTGGCAACCGTTCTAAACAAAACTAGGAAAGTAGCAGATTTAAATAGGCGTGTAATCTCCATAGGAAAGGTAATCTACAACAGTATGAGATAGTGTTTCCTTGGTGATGAAGAAATAACAAGGTAGTTAATATAATAATATAACAGTTAACAGTAACCGTTATTGTCATCACCGTAGTTGTTTCTAATAAAGCGCATTAATTTACCCGTATTTCTATATTTCTCACCGAGTAAAGTAGTTAATTATTTGTCACGCTTTTATAACTTCTTTTTATATTACATTTGACCAAGATTATGAACAATATAAAATATCATAGTTATCATTATTTTTATAGTTGTTTTTATTAATCATAATTTAATGTTTATCATCAGGTTATATTTCCTATTTATACATTTATCCTATTATATGAAGTAGGAAATTAATTTACTAACTAACCCGGCAATACTTCGCTATTTAAGGATGTATATGGATTTAATTAACACAATTGATAGTTTATTAAGTATTATATTTGGAGAAAATTTAACATTTACGTATATTATTATTATTACTATGATTAAGTAACATAAATAGTTTTTGAATAATAACCATATCTGTGCTTCAATATTAGTTCTATATTGATACAATATGCAACGCCTGACCTATGAAAGTAGCATAAAGGATTTTGTGGAAGTGAAACAAAGTTGATATTCGTTTTCAACAACTCATGAAACCCTTAAATTACAAATTTTCGAAATAATCAGAAAGTGAAATTTTTTAGTCTAAAGTTTTCGCCCAACATCGACCTTTGATTTCTTTTTAAAAATAAAAAATAATAGAAATAACTTCAACACTAATCGACCGATCTAGTAGATCTAGTAGTTTTTTGTAGTAAATGAGAAGTTTAAGAGCGTTAGTCGAGTAGGTTGTAGTAATCGAGGTTCGTACATCTTTACTCTTCGTACAAGAGTTTCTTGTCGTTTCTAGTACGGGAATTTCAAGTAAGTCTCTTGTCAAGAGTCCTATTAGTACAAGAGCCAGGAAGAAAAACAGGCAGTTATCTCACCCTAATTTTGATTACTTTAATGAAAACTATGTATAATTACTAGTCAAAATTGATGAGTCTGCCAAGTATAGGTTGGGGGTATAAAAAATGGCGGCTGTTTCAAAACCTAAAAAAAAAAAACATTAATTTTTCATTCGGAGCTTTATATCTTAAAAACTACCAGCAACACTAGAAAATCTAAGAGAACATTATTTAAAGAAGAGTACATTTGCTGAAATATTAGCCCTAATAGAGCTATTTACGTCCAATAGTTAGATAATTTATTTTGAGAAATCTATATCTAAGGAGCTATGTGACGTACAGATGTCTATTAGCAATCAAATTAAAGCTAGTTTAATGGACTATAAAAAAGTTTATGACCTCTACCTTCGTAGGAATAGTAGTTTTCATGATATTTGCTAAAATAAATTGATTTATAGTTGTTCGAACAATAAGTTCGATTTATAAAAACTTCATTTCAAAAACCATTGGACGTACAGATGTCTGCTAGCGCTCACATTAAAGCTAGTGAAATTTACTACAAAATAGTTAAAATGTTTATCTTGGTAGGACTTGTAGTTTTTATGATATTTGACAAAATAAACTCACAAAATATTAATTTCTAGTTGTTCGTATAAAATGTTGGATCTTTGATAAAATGTATCTCTATATCCATAAGACCCACAGATGTCTGCCAATACTTAAAATAAAGGAAATTTAACTTACTATAATGTAGTTTATGACACTTACCTTCGTAGGGGTAGCAGTTTTTATGATATTCACATATGTATATAAATTTGGCAAATGAAAATTTGTCCGAACAACTATAAATCAATTTAGTTTTGCAAATTTCATGTAAACTATTACTCCTACGAAGATAAACATCATAAACTACTTTATAGCTCATTAAACTAGCTTTAATTTGAGTGCTAATAGATATCTATACGTCAAATGGGTTTGGAGATATTAATTTTTCAAAATAAATTCACTAACTACTGATCTTTCAGTACGTCCCATACACCATTTTTATAAAATGTCGCTTTAAAGCTATATCTCGAAAACTGTTTAACGTGAATTTATCTATTAGGGCTCATATTTTAGCAAATTTACTTCTTTTTTAAATCACGTTCTCTTAGGTTTTCTTGTGCTGTTCCTACTGTACTATTAGTACAAGAGCCCAAGAGAAGAAAAAAGGCAGTTATCTCACCCCAAATATTGATTACTTTAATTGAAAACTATCTATAATTAATAGTCAAAATTGATGAGTCTGCCAAGTATAGGTATGGAGAATACAAAATGGCGGCTATTTTAAAGTGATAAAAAAAATAATTTTTCATTTCGAGCTCTGCATCTTTAAAACTACCAACAACAGTAGAAACGTTAGAGAACATAATTTAACGTAGAGTAAATTTGTTACAATATATGCCCTAATTGAGCTCATATTTTTCAACGTTCGATAGTTCGCGAAATAAAGCTGTTTAAATTGGAACAATTCCTAAAGAATGCACTGAAAAATGAGTAGTTAGTGAATTTATTTTGAGAAATCTTTATCTCAAAAACTATTCGACGTATAGATAACTATTAGCACTCAAATTGAAGCTAGTTAAATGTACTACTATAAAGTAGTGTAGGACGTTTAGCTTCGTAGGAGTAGAATTTATTTTGGAAGATATTATAAAAACTACTAACCCTACTAAGATAAACGTCATATACTACTTTATAGTGTATTTAGCTAGCTTTAATTAGTGCTAGACAACGAATGATTTTCATTGCATTTTTAAATGAAATTTTGCATTTTAAAAAGCTGTATCTTACGAACTGTAGAACGTAAATATGTCTATTAGGGCTCATATTTTAGCAAATTTACCCTACTTTAAATGATCTTCTATTGGGATTTTAGTGTTGGTAGTTTCAAAGATTTGGAGCTCCGAATGAAATATTTATTTATTTTTAACACTTCGAAATAGCCGTTATTTTTATTAACCCTAACTATACTTGGCAGACTCTTCAATTTATAAAAGTAATAAAAAAATAGGGTGAAATAACTAAATTTTTTTTCCTCTGAGATCTTGGACTGGTAGCATGTAGCTTTTATTTTTATTAGTTTGTAGATACTTTATTGTTTTTTATAAATTTATTTTTATAAAATAGACATTTTTTATTTATATATGTGTTTATTGAGTGGACCATAACCCAGAATACTAAAACTTGAAAGCAGGTTGCTGATAGGATGAGCAGCTCCTTGTCTAGTTTACTGATTGAACTTTGGTTTTCTCTCTAATCCACTTTAACCGGCCATCGTTGCCCAGTAAAATTGTACTCAAGATTTGACGTTTAGTTCCTTTAACTGAGATTATTTAAATTATGGCATTATGGCACCTAAAACATGTCGGCACGTGGCACTTACTTGGGTGGGTGCCTCTACTGCTTTAGGAGTTCACGGACAGTGTTGAATCATGAAGCCTTCTCTCTCCCTCAATGTGCTATTATTAGAACAGACAGAGGAGAGAGAACAAGTCCAACTGTAAGCCACTAATTATAGGACTCGAGTATTTACTAATCAAGATGAGTTGCTATCCATTATTCCTCAACTCTACAATGAACTAGTAGTGTCTGAAAATTGTCATTGAACCGAATACATTATGTCATTGAACACTGTATTGATTATATATAATTTTTTATATATAATGAAGAAGATGGTCAGGGTTGTAGTCAAGAGAGAAGCAAAATTAGTTAACAACTATTCATTTTCCTACGTTTAGCCCCATTTTGTAGAGCTTCTTCAGGGCTAAAATGATACCAAAACAACTAAGATTATTTTGGCATATAATAAAAAAAGGCGAATTTAGAACATTATATACAAATAAAAGAAAAGAAGCAATAAAATAGTATTAATATAAAATAAACAATGATAAGGTAAGAGGGGTATAGAAGAAAATCCAATGAGGAAATATATAGGAATCTGGAAGGCCTGGAAACTCATCATGGTCATCAGGACCAGGAGGCTGAGATTTTATGGGCACATGGTCAGAATGAATAATGAGGGACTAAATAAAGTCTGCAGCTATATGTAAATATATATATGTAAAACAAGTGAAAGAGGAACTGGGTTGACTAAAAATAACGCATGAAGACTGCTTGGATAGAGAGCATTTTGTTAATAAATTAAAAGAGGTTGGGGTTCTTGTGAGAAAGAAGGAGAGACGAGAGAGAAAATAAAATGAAAAAGAGCGGTAGGAACAGTCCAGGGGGATGGAAGATTATGGGAGTAGAAGGAATGCGGAAGGTGTAAGGATGAATCGAAAATAATATTTCCGTGGTCCTTGCTGGCCGATGAAAAGAACAATGATATAATACGTAAAATATACGGTTAAAAATGCACAGGAGACGCAAAAACAGGCAAGTAGTTTTAAGAAAACAAAATTTAACACACTAAAAGTCGGAAAATAAATAAGTAAGTTGAGATTAAGTAAAGGTCGGGAAAGGATAAATCAAAAAATTAATAATAATAATGAATGAATAAAGAGTAAATCAGGACCACTGACCTGTTCAAGTTGATAGCTTTGGCGACTTAACAGAAAATCGGAAGCGTAGAAGAATGGAGGGCAAAGTAACCGTTAACGGTTTTATTTCTATTTCAAATACGTCGCGTATATAGAAAAGGAATATAAAAGTAGGATACAAATTAAAAAAAAAATGCAAAAAAGTAATAATTATTCTTAATTAGGTTTTAACAATTAAAAATAAAATTAAAAAGTGATAATATTGTCAGTCCACTCTCACAATTCACCAATAAGCAGAATAGGACCGACTCCAAATTTATCTGAAGCTCTCACAGATGAGGAAGCTAAAGTCACATTGGTATTTAAATTATAAAAAGCCCATTGCCTTCTTTCTAAATTATAAATCCTCTTAATTATCAATTAATTATTTGTAATCTTCTTTTAATTTTATTTCTATTATTATT
>NW_027115357.1:331784-333081 GCF_000696795.3 Halyomorpha halys | reverse complement strand
AATTATTCTAAAGTGCAGTTTTCATGTCTCTCCTTCCCTCCCCTGCAACGCCTGAATATGCGGCATTTTTTAACTAAAGACTTATTATATCACTGTGCTACTAACTCAAAGGACCCAGATTAAAATTTTACTTTAGCCGTAGGTTCCACCCAGACTCATTTTTTCGCTATCAACAATATCTTTAAAAAAAAAATAAATAAATAAAAAAAAAAAAAAATGCTGCATATGAGATGAATGGTTCAATTTCTTGATTTACACACACACATATATATGGAAGTGGATAGTCCGGTGATCACTATGCAACTTACGCCAAGGACTCCGAATCGAATTCATCTGTAGCAGATAATTATTTTCTGTTTCGTCTAGCTGTCAGTCCTGCGATGTCCACCCAGACTCATAAAATGGGCACCGTTAATTAGGTAAAAATCTGGCGGTCGATTTTGACCAAATCACCTCCTTGTACAACTGCTGATACAATTTGAAACAATGTATTTACACCAAACGGATAGAATTTTAAAATGTAAAATCCTAAACTAAAGTTAATTATTGAATTTGAATGTTGGAGGAATTCTTTAATTGATTAAAACCCAGAGAGAACAACAATTTATTTGTTGGCTGTTCTAAAACAATGGACACAAACGTGTGGTTGCTGCAAGAGCGCCCTTTGACTTGTGCCCTAAAACCGTCACTCGATGGGTCGGCCGCAAATTCTTGCCAACTTGGATCAACCAATCCAAATAACGCATCTATTCGTTTGAACAGGCGCGAATTAGCCATTGTTTGACAAACGTGTAGAGGCACTTTAATGTTACTCCACAGGGACTGATCCCGGAATAAATAAAGAATAGTAAGATTATTATTAATATTCAGGGTCAAATAAAGTTAATTGTCTTATCTATTTTGGAATAAATTTTTTTAAAAATTTATTTTATGTATTATTATAGTGTTGATAATTGTTAAATATTCATTTTCTCAGTGGTTGGTTGAATACTTACATTGGGTGAAGCGTACAAGTCGGATATAGCCCGGTTATTATCTAATCTATAGAAGGTCAATATTGATTAGTCTCACTGGCTGGGAGTAAACTTACTCTAACCAAACTCCAATTTGGTATATATACGTTTAGCTATTCAAAAGTTAGTTGAATAGTTAGAATTCGAATTCACTTTAGTTATGAGAAGTTAAATTGAATTTTTAAAATACTGAGATTACCATTTACTTAGGTAAGTTATAAGTTGATCTAAGTATAATATTTATATACTTTTATTGTGTAATATTAGATTCTGTCATATTTATA
>NW_027115357.1:328501-330954 GCF_000696795.3 Halyomorpha halys | reverse complement strand
TCACACCATATTTACAAGTATATAAATTAAATGATAATAAAATAAGAAATAGAAGAAAACTAAATAAAAATTAATAGAGAGAAAAACACTTTTACAAATGTCTTCACAAGTTCATTGGGTTGCTTCATACACTGCATCCTTAACATTATTATTATAGAGCAATTTGTTTTTGAAACTTATAATAGTTAAAGCATAAAACAATATCAAAAATGAGGTGTAGATAGTTGACCGTAGATTTTAAGTTTGTCGGGGGGTGCGGTCAGCAAAGAACAACATAAATAAACAAAACCATATTTATTTATTTTATGCCGACGTTTCGACCTGAGAGAAACATAAAATTGAAAAGGAATAGTATACAAACAAATTTGGAATTATTAAAAAAAAAATCAATTAAAAAATTTTTTTTTGTACTATTCAATTATCGGTTATTAATTTTTATCATTTATAATTCAATTCAATATTTTGTATAATCCCAAATTTGTTTGTATTCTATTCCTTTTCAATTTAATGTTTCTCTAAATGTTGTTGTTATCTCTTTTGTTCTATAGCCCTGATGAAGACCTGAAATCAGGTCGAATCGTCGGCATAAAATAAATAAATATGGTTTTGTTTATTTATGTTGTTCTTTGCTGACCGCACTTCCCCTCCCTCCCCCGACAATCTTCTCCAATCAATATCAAAAATGTTTTTAATGAATTTTTTTCCATCGAATATAAAAAAAGAGAATTATAGTGCACAAAATATATACATAAAAACTTAACATGGACGTCCACAATTATATTATATTAAAATTGAAAGTAGCACTCTAATACACATACTTACAAAAAAATAAAATAAATTATTACTTTTTAAATAAATCAAAACTTGTATCCTTTTTTGTCTCAACACTTTTTATTTTTCACCAGTCCAACGTTTCGGCCATTTTAGCCATCCTCAAGGACATCTTCAATTATAGTTTCTTCCTCACATTAAATTTAGAGTTACTTTTGCAGGCTATTCTGCCCATGTCATTCATTAATTATAAGTTAAAAGCCTATTTTTTAAAAATATAAAATCATAAATATTTAATTCTTCTTATATAAGATTATCCACACTAATTCGCCACCATATAATATAGGTTATATATGTTATACATGTATAGGTTATATAGGTTATACATATATGTGTAATTTATATATATCCGATTGATAAGTATGCTGTGTGAGATAGCAACCTGATGTATTTAGGCAGCATAGATAAATAAAGTATTTCTCTCTCTCTGAAGATGTCCTTGAGGATGGCTAAAATGGCCGAAACGTTGGACTGGTGAAAAATAAAAAGTGTTGAGACAAAAAAGGATACAAGTTTTGTTTTATTAAATAAATAATTACCTTGTCTCAAGAAATTGAAATAATATAATCAAAATAAATTATTACATTAGATTAAAATAATAATAATAATAAGCTACCAATAATAAGAACAAAATATTAGATAACAAATTTCGTTTTGTTTATTTGGAATGATTTTTTTTTATTCGGGCGACCATTGTTTATATAATGGTTCATAACTCCTCTGCATTTTATTTAATTCCAACGTTAATACAACAGGATGCTGAATGTCTGATCTTTTAACTTACCCAAGCAAAATTTAGATCTATATAACAAAATATATTAATTTATATCAAACTTTCAGTTTTATTCAATTAATTTATCTACATTCCTAAATATAGTTATTGTGAAACATATCCGGGCATGCCAGGTAACTATATAATTCACTTTGAATAAAAAGACTATATAGTTCGACTCGAGACAATTAGAAGTCTTCTAAGTTCAAAGGAAATCAACTACTGGTCCAAACTGTATTAATGTCAGAAAAGAGATTTCCAAAACTATAGACTAAGGATGCTAGATGCAGAAATCCCTGATCCTAGGGTCTCGCAAGTTAATATGGTAGCCCACCAATGTGGATGTAGTGATGAGTTCAAGACTTCATACGAAGACGGAATATTGAAACATAAAGGCGATATTCCTGAACCACAACTTCTCAACTGACATCAATAGAGCTGTGAACTCAAACAATAACCCCATATACTGATCACTCTGTAGTTTTAACCTACTCAAACCTGAAACATATAGGCTAAATTTAAAGACATTAAGGTGCACCAGCCAACTAAGAGTAGGAAACCCGGAGCACTTCAAACTAAACCACGGAAGCAAAACCCTCACTGTGAAGGCAAAAGAACTCCGTCCATTCTGCAAAAGTATCATTAATGGTTTGTACCATATCCTCCTACATTGTCCAACCTTAAAAGAAAATCGGCAATACATCTTAGAGTATCGAAAATATGTTTTGTTACAAAACAGTCGTTTTATCTTTTGTTTATTGTTTTTATGATGAAGCACCAGAATCAGGTTTTGTTTTATGAATGTATATTGTGTAATGAATTTGTACTAGACTTCGTCTTTCACAAATAA